>NC_056743.1:1619701106-1619858606 GCF_019279795.1 Protopterus annectens | reverse complement strand
ATATGGTAAGGTACAGGTTGTGTGGTGTGGCTGGCATTCTTTTTATTACATATGTGAGTCAGAGTGAGGTATCAGTCCCTAGGTTGTCATTGCATGTGCTATGCGTTGCTTCTTTACCAAGGCCAGGGCATACTGGGCATGCCTATGTCTGCCTACACAGACAGGCTCAGGGGTTCCTCCTCCAAGTCCTCCTGTGGGTGTGGCTGTGGGGACCTTGGCACTATTGGGGGGCTGTGTGTCCCTTCCGTGTGATGATCCTGCTCTAGCTGTTTCCACAGGATCTTATTGTGCAGCATGGCACATACTGTAAGCATCTGTGCACATGTGGCTGGAGAGTACTGTAGGGCTCCAACAGATATATTGAGGCAGTGGAACTGTGACTTGAGCAGCACAAACACACGCTCTATGATGTTCCTAGTTTGTGCGTGTGTCTCATTATAGCATTCTTTGGTAGGTGTGTGTGCATTTCTGATGGGTGTCATCATCCACGGTTGCAGTGTCTAGCCAGCATCTCCCAGTGGATGGCCATACAGGATGTCCATCTTGGCAAACATCTGGTACAACTGGTATGCATGCCAGATATGTGAGTTGTGATAACTGCCAGGGCTGCCAGCACACACACTCATGATAATGCCCTAGGCATTCCACATAATGTGGCAGTTGATGGAGTATACTCCTTGTGGTTGATATAGACTCTACCCTCCTCACCGGGCGGTGCTTTGATGTGTACATGAATGCAGTCTATGGCACTCAATACCTCAGGGCAGTGTGCTACATGGTGGAAGAGATGCATACTGCTGGCCTTTTCCTCAAGGGTGTGGGGTAAGTAAATGGGCTCATTGGCATGTGTTTGCATAGCAGCTAGGAACTGGTGGTGTACCCTGGATGTAGATGCCTGTGAGACCCCCCATCATGTCTCCTGTTGGTTTATGAAAAGTACCTGTAGCTAGTATTCTAAGGGCTACACATACCTTTGTGTCCACTGGGATGGGTTATCCTCTGTTGGCTCTGGGTCTGAATTGAGGACGGCAAAGCTTGATGAGTTCTCCTAGTATGTCCCTGACCACCCTGTAGTGCTCTACAATCTCCAGCTCATGTAACTCCTAGAAGATTACCCTGGGCCTGAACACTCTTCTCCTTCTCAGTTTAGACCTATTGTCAGCACCAGCATCAGCACTGACCTCAGTCTCTAGTGCATACAGATGTAGCAGAGAAGCAATAGCCCCTAGCATTCTGTTAGTTTTAATTCCCAGGTCTGTACTCCAATGGTGCACTGTATGAGTGAGAAATCAGATTGTAGGGTGTATGCATACTTTATAGTGGTGTGCTGCAGATGCAGCCTGTGTGATTGGCTGACTATATAAATAAAAATGCTGGCAGGCAGAGTTTCACAGGTACAAATCACTCAGATGATGATAAACCAAAGGTGTATTTAATGATAAAAATCCACAAGAAAAACAAATAAAATGTGAGCGCTTTTGTTAAACAAATGTTAACTTCATCAGACACCATTAAAATGTAAGGCAGCCATTTATATACATATAAAAAACACTCTGATTGGGTAAGCAAAGTGAGGCAGCTAGCTAAGCAACACTGCGACAGAACATTAATTAACCCTTTGATGACTGTGTTACAGTTGAAACTGTTGCTTCTTAAATACAACTAAAACTTGTAATTAAAAGATAGATTATTAGTCTTATACTTGTGTCATGAATGATTCTAAATAGAAAAAAAAATAAAAAACAATTACCGAAACCAGTGCAGTTAACCGTTTATTGCAATCCAAAGTACTTGCAATTCAAACAACTAAGCGCTTTCGCCAGATAATCCAAAGGCATCTTCAGAGTTGTTTAAACATCGTCTCCAAACAGGTTAAATAGTAACAGATACTGTTTGCAACTACACAAGCACCCACCCACAAGTTTTCCCACCCAAACTTTTAAAAAGACAGTACATCTATCAAATACCTATTCTTCTTAAAAAAATATACTCCATTTTTTTTTTACATTGTAACACAATAGTTCTTAATCATTCATTAAGCAACATACTAAATCTACTTGAAATTATTAAAATTATATTCTGCATGTTTTTTACAATAAATCCTGAAAATTAGATATGTCAAACAATTTGGTTATGTCTAATCTTCAAAAATGGCTTAATGGAAACAAAATCATTTAAACCAGGTTCCATAGAAGTGTTTAGCTTCAACTGCCATAAAGATTCTTTACTTTCCAACAACAGATCATTGTCACCTCCATGTTCATTCTTGAAAACTCTATCTATCACAAAAAACACACACTTTTTAAAATTAATGCATATTTCGGAATGTATAAAAAGAGCATTATGTATGACTTTATTCCTTATAGCCCTTACATGTTCGCCTATCCCATCCCTCAATCTATGAATGGTTTTACCCACATAGAAACCGGAGCAGGATAAGCAAGTAGCTACATATACTATGTGCGTAGTGTTGCAGTTGACCCTACCTGGATATGAAATGGAAATGTCACTGCCCTGAATAAAGACATACGGTCCATCATTTATATATCTACAAAATTTACAATTCTCACATTTGGACATGTAGGATTTGTATAAAAGCTTATTTATTTTAGTTTCTAGTATATTCTTTATATTTCTCCCCCTACTAAAGACTATTTGTTTTTTTTTTTCAAGAATTGTTAACATGTCCCCCTGGAAACATAATTCCCAACATTGATTGACAATGTCAACAATCTTGGAACTGCTATCATTGTATTCCAAAACCATGGCATTAGTCATATTGTTCTCTTGTACCAAATCTTTATTTTTGTCTTTAAACTGCCACTCAGACAACAAGATAGGTGCAAACATTCATTACCTTTTCTTATTAACTTATTTTTTGATATTCAACAATAATTTTAAAGGGTAGCCACTTTCCAAAAACATTCCTATAAGGTTGTACATTTCTGTGTGGAAGACTTCTTCACTACTAATTATTCTTGATAGTCGTACCATCTGCCCTTTGACTACACTACATTTTTGATAGTATGGATGGTTACTATTAAAATCCAGCAGTGTGTTTGAATATGTAGCCTTCCTATATATTGCACTTTGTAAATTTTCCTCCTCATTTGATAAACTGATATCTAGATAGTTAATGTGATTTTTGTTCCATGTACTAGTGAACTTCAAAAAATCGGTAGTTCCATTAAGATATTTCACAAATTCATCTGCTTCTTGCTCATCCCCTTTCCACAATATTAATATATTGTCAAGGAATCTACTATAGGACAAAATTCTCTCATTATATTTTGTTTTTAAAATACATTCAGTTTCCCAATCAAATAATACTAGATTGGCAAAAATGGGGGCACATTTTGCCCCCATTGCCACTCCTGAAATTTGATGAAAAATTTCACCTTCGAACATGAGAAAGTTATTTTTTAGAACTATCCCCATGAAGTCAACTAGTACTCGGACTGAAGCAATATCTGAAACTCCCAAACTGATAATACTATTTTGAAACATCGCAATACCTCTATCATGTGGTATCACAGAAAATAAATTAACTACATCAATTGTCAAAAAACTATATTTGAAATCATTGATATTTCTAAATTTTGACAGTCTACTCAAACAGTGCCAAGAGTCCTTGACTATGTGGTCAACTTCATTTAGCAAATGTTTTAACTTGTTGTCAATCCAGGCTGATATGGGTTCAGTTTTAGATCCCCTTGCTGAAACAAGTGGCCTAAAAGGTGGATCCACAATAGATTTATTTGTTTTAGGAATACCAAAAATCTTTGGCAAGACCCATTTTTTCACTGTTAGAAACTCTGTTTCTTTCTCATTAATTTGTCCTTCTAATGACATCTGTGACAGAATTATGTCTATCCAAGAATACGCCCTATTCAATTCATGCCTTGATGCTCTTGCATAAGTTAATTCATCATTTAATATTTTCTCCATTCTTATAACATAATCAATGTAAGGCATAATAACAATACTCCCTCCGTAATTGGGGGTCATGATCCTTAAATTCTTGTTTTAGCTAAAGACCATAACAAGTAATTTTCTTCCTTTGTCATATATGTTCTTGTACTCCTAATTTTAATTTTGTTTTAGTTAATATTACCACTATTAATAACCAATGTGCAAATCTGTTTTTCACACATTCTTTCAAAAATGTCTATTTCAATATTACTTGGAGATACAAACATGCTTTTGCACCTCAAGGCATTAATTTCAGCTCGTTGCTCATTTCCATCCTTAAAGAACATTTTTTAATTCATTTGTCTAGTGTACATTTTTAAATTTACTAAAGTTCTAGCAACATTCACTTGTGAACTCGGAACAAATGACATTCCCTTTTTCAACAATGTGAAGTATTCCTGACTTAAGTCCAAATCAGAATAATTATAAATGGTAAAACCATTCTGTTGTACTGTCTGACAATTTAACCCCCCTTCCTCAACCCACACTTCACTATCAATGCTGTTTAACCATGTATCGGAGTGTATATTTACTTCCACTTCTTGGACTGTTTGTTGTCCCAAGACCTCCCTTGTAAGTAATGACCTCTCTGGTTCCACCCCTCTACTGGGTTCTGCCCTACTCTTCTTTTACTCTCTTACTAGGCATTTTAAGCCCATAGTTGGGGAAAACACACTAGACAACAGCTCCTCTGAAGTTGAAGAGGGGAGACCTGAGTTGGAATAAAGTTCTTTTTGTAGATCTATGGTGCTTACATTCAACTCTGACTCATACCACCTGATGTCCATTTTTTATAAGAACTGGGACATTTTAATGGATGACTTGTACATCAGGGCACAAATAGGAGAAAGACCTATAGTTACATACAGAAGGGGCTCAAACTTAAAAGACCTTCTTAGGAAAGGTTCTAACTACACTAGAACAGGACATGTAGGGATGTACAAATGTGAGTCTTGTAACTGGTGCCACAAGGTGAAATCAAGCAACAAATTTACAGTGAATGTTATAGACCATTATGTAAAAGGTAAATATAACTGTCACTCCAAGGCAGTGGTCTACATGGCTACATGTGACCAATGCCTAGCATTTTATGTAGGCAAAACAGAAAAGAAATTTAATGCCAGAATTTATGAACACAACTATGCCATAAGAAAGAATAATATTAATAATGCTTTAGCAAGGCATATTCAGGACAATACTGGCCAAAATTTCACATTTAAGGCAATAGACCATGTAGACATCAGTGATAAAAAGCCTTGGGGACTTCAATTAGAGTTAAAGGAGTTAAGGTGGCAAATCTTACTACAGGAAGATAAATGGCCAGGGATAAATAACAGGACATCCATCTCTCCTGTACTGAAATTAAAAACCCTTGATAGGAACAAAATATTTCAAAACATTTGTTAAGCACAAACACTTTTGTATGTATTTGGCTTTGGTAAACATTTTAGCATTATGTGAATATTTAACATGAGATTTTAAAAATGACTTTGGTTTTAGTTTTATCCTATTTAGAATCATTCATGACACAAGTATAAGACTAATAATCTATCTTTTAATTACAAGTTTTAGTTGTATTTAAGATGCAACAGTTTCAACTGTAACACAGTCATCAAGGGGTTAATTAATGTTCTGTCTCAGTGTTGCTTAACTAGCTGCCTCACTTTGCTTACCCAATTAGAGTGTTTTTTATATGTATATAAATGGCTGTCTTACATTTTAATGGTGTCTGATGAAGTTAACACTTGTTTAACAAAAGCACTCACATTTTATTTGTTTTTCTTGTGGATTTTTATCATTAAATGCACCTTTGGTTTATCATCACCTGAGTGATTTGTGCCTGTGAAACTCTGCCTGCCAGCATTTTTATTTATTTTGATTGGCTGATTATGATGCAGTCCACCTGCCAGGTACATCATCGAGGGGTTTGAATGACCCAGTGTTAATGAAACAGAGTTTATCAGTCATTTAAACATGATTGGCTTTCCCAGGCTTTATCCTTTTTTTTCTTTTTTTTCTTAAATGCCTGCTAAGCACTGCAGTGCGCAAACCCGCACTGCAAGTATAAACACTGCTTAGCAGTCTGGACACACCACCTTGCATGGGAACTCTCAGCATGGCTTAAACCAGATAAAACATGAGCCTCACAGCTAAACAAAGCTTAGCAGCACTAGACACACAACCTTGCTTAACTGAGCCGAGCGGTGCACAAACAGCTGCTGCTCAGCTCCAATTCACTTACACTTATAGTGACACACATCCTTTTTATGTCAGTTACCTGTTCTACTGGTGCTAACACTGTTCTGGGGTTACATGCGTTTTATGTGCAGACACAGTGGTCCATTTTTGCTATTCAGTAATGCCAGCTCATTTGCATACATATCCTTGCATATAACCTGAATGCTTCACTATTCCAGGGCCTGCCTCCTTAGCAACCACTGATATCTACCATTGTGCATACTACATGCAGGGCACTATAATGCATTATTCTCAAATATGTCTTATTTTCAGTTTTTAAACATTTTAATTTTTTTTGCATAATGGCATGTTTGCGCATTACTGAGTGGTGTGCAAACGTAATATGGGTATTAAAAAATTTTGCATTAGTTTTTGGACTCACGTGGCATAGTTTTTTACATATCTTTGCCTACCATGACATTTCTGATCTTTTAATTGGGCTTTTACAGCCCCTGTTCAATTTTTACATTTCTGTACACGGTTATTTTCTGTCTACACTTTTGACACCAGCATGGGTTCTGCACGGATACCTAGCTGCTTCCTGGATCACAAAACAGCCTCATTTGCATGGATTTCACCTGTTTATGAGGTGATTTGCATACACAGACACTTCTGTGTCCACATGCCCATGCACGCTCCTTTGCTCTGTTACTGGATCGCAAGACTCCCAGTTTCCGTGTTAAATCCATGCTACTCTGGTTACACAGAAAATTACTCAGTGTAGGTTTTATTGAATTCCCTCCTTAGAGAAATTAAAGAGTAAAATCAACATCATTACTTGTGTTTTTTCACTGTTAAAAAACATTTTTAGATTATTATGCATTATATCTTAGTTTGTACTAACCTACTTCTATGGTTTATAACTTTCACAATTTGGTATTCGTATAGTTGTGTTTAAATATGATAGTCTCATTCATTGCTGCTGTTGCTTTTCTCATTATAGTTTTCTTTACATTTTTTGGCCTCCTTTGTACACCTTTCAGTTGACCATCAGCTTTCCTGCACTGACTCCATTTGTTTAATTTTACATTTAGTATCCTCAGTTCTCCTCAAAGCTGGGACTGGATTCAGTGGCAGATTGAGAAGGGGATGTGGTTCAAAGAGGAGCATCCAAGAGCATCATGTATGCCCTCCTTGGTACTAGGATATTTCTGTATGTCCTAACAGGGTGGAGCTACTGATATCACACATCACTACATGCAATGTCAAATCCAGCTTCCTGCTAGTACCAAAATGTTAATGTCAAGGTATTGCACAAATGCAGCTATGTTTCTATCATCAGGGAGTCTAAGATCATGAGCAGAAACCTCTCTTTTCTAGAGCTCACACAAATCTACTCTTTCTTACCCCTGCAAATAAATCCTTCATCACCTGATCTGCTAGTCAGACTCAGGTTATCTGCTTGTTGTAATTTTATTGCTTAAAATGCAATAAAATATACTGCATAATTACAGGATTACAATAAATGACAAGGCAATTGCAAGGTATTAAATTAAAACACTATTGACTGCCTCTAGCTGCATCATCAGAAAAGGCTTAATCAAAAAGGTGAGCCAGACTGTTGCACTCCCAGTGACGCTTTAGTATTATGCCACAAAGCTGTGGACCTGGATAAGCATGGGTACATAAGCAACGTACTGTTATCCTGTGGCAGTGAAGTGTAACCCTAATGTCCACCAAAGCACTGTACTCAGGGGCATCCACATTAGCCCATGTTTGGTGTCCACTCTAATTCCAGTGAGGGGAATCAGGATAACTATGGTGGACAAAATGGCCAAAGCACCAGAAGTGCATCTATATGAATTAAAATTAAGATCCAGGTTGAATGTGCATGATCATCATCTTCTTCTTTTGACTGCTCCTGTTAGGTGTCTCCACAGTGGATCAACTGTTTCCATTTCTTCCTGTCCTCTGCATCTTGCTCTGTCACACCAATCACCTGCATGTCCTCTCTCACCACATCCATAAACCTTATCTTAGGCCTCCCTCTTTTCCTGTTACCTGGTAGCTTCATCCTTAGCATCTTTTTCCCAATATACTCTGCACATGTCCAAACCAATGTAATCTTGCCTCTCTGGCATGCTGTTTAGTCTTCAGGTTCCTTTATTCAAGGAATCTAGATTTCAATAAAGTTGGTTTCGATGGAACCGTACGTGCTGGCTCATGGTTTTTGAATGTTTACTTGGTCTTGGAGCCGTGCACGTTGTCCGGCATGCGCGTACCTTGGGTGGAGTTAATCAAAAAGGTGAGCCAGACTGTTGCACTCCCAGTGACGCTTTAGTATTATGCCACAAAGCTGTGGACCTGGATAAGCATGGGTACATAAGCAACGTACTGTTATCCTGTGGCAGTGAAGTGTAACCCTAATGTCCACCAAAGCACTGTACTCAGGGGCATCCACATTAGCCCATGTTTGGTGTCCACTCTAATTCCAGTGAGGGGAATCAGGATAACTATGGTGGACAAAATGGCCAAAGCACCAGAAGTGCATCTATATGAATTAAAATTAAGATCCAGGTTGAATGTGCATGATCATCATCTTCTTCTTTTGACTGCTCCTGTTAGGTGTCTCCACAGTGGATCAACTGTTTCCATTTCTTCCTGTCCTCTGCATCTTGCTCTGTCACACCAATCACCTGCATGTCCTCTCTCACCACATACATAAACCTTATCTTAGGCCTCCCTCTTTTCCTGTTACCTGGTAGCTTCATCCTTAGCATCTTTTTCCCAATATACTCTGCACATGTCCAAACCAATGTAATCTTGCCTCTCTGGCTTTGTCTCCAAACCTTCCAACCTGGGCTGACCCTCTAATATACTTATTCCTAATCCTGTCCATCCTCATTACACCTAGTGCAAATCTTAACATCTTCAGTTCTGCCATGTCAAGCTCTGACTCCTGCCTTTTTGTCAATGCCACCGTCTCCAACCCATATAACATAGCTTGTCTCACTACCCTCTTGTAGACCTTCCCTTTCACTCTTACTGGTACTCGTCTGTCACAAATCACTCCTGACACTCTTCTCCACTCACTGCATCCTGCCTGTACTCTCTTCTTCACCTCTCTTACACACTTACCATTACTCTGAACTGTTGATCACAAGTATTTAAACTCATCCACCTTTGCCACCTCTACTCCCTGCATCCTCAACATTCCTCTATCCTCCCTCTCATTCACACACATATATTCTGTCTTAGTCCTGCTGACCTTCATTCCTCTTCTCTCTAGGGCATATCTCCACCTCTCCAGGGTCTCCTCCACCTGTTCCCTACTCTCACTACAGATCACAATGTCATCTGCAAACATCATAGTCCACGGGGACTCCTGTCTGATCTCGTCTGTCAACCTGTCCATCACCATTGCAAATAAGAAAGGGCTCAGAGCTGATCCTTGATGTAATCCCACCTCCACCTTAAACGCATCCATTACTCCCACCGCAGACCTCACCGCTGTCATACTACCCTCGTATACATCCTGTACCACTCTTACATACTTCTTTGGCACTCCTGACTTCCTCATACAATACTATAACTCCTCTCTAGGCACCCTGTCATATGCTTTCTCTAAATCCCCAAAGACACAAGGCAACTCCTTCTGACCTTCTCTTTACTTCTCCATCAACACTCTCAGAGCAAACATCGCATCTGTAGTGCTCTTTCCTGGTATGAAACCATACTGCTGATCACTGATCATCACCTCCCTTCTTAACCTAACTTCCACTCCTCTTTCCCATAACTTCATGCTGTGACTGATCAATTTAATCAGTCTGTAGTTACTACAGCTCTGCACATCACCCTCATCATAATACCTAGTTAAGTACAAAAAGGTCGGTACCAATAATAAAGCATACTATTAAATCATGCACTAAATATCAGTTGTAGTTAAAGATGGACTCAATGATAGAAATGTGACTAAAATGGGACAAATATAAAACCTAATAAATGACTGAAAGTAGTAACTGTTAATGCACATAAATGTGAAAAGCTTTATGTAAATAACTAATAGTAGAGTACAGATAACTGCAAGAGATAAGAGCAAATTAAAAAATATATAGAGTAAATATATATATATATATATATGTATATATATATATATATATATATATATATATATATATATATATGAATATGAAGTTTTCTAGCAAGTGGTTTGTAAAAGGAATAAATTGACTGCCAGAAAATAACATGCCTTATGATTTGTCAAGCAGACTTGACATTACAGACTGTTGAACACCTGAAAAAGCTTAGATGTATAATTATTGGTTGGCGTCACAAAAATTTGAATGCACATGGACTGTGCCTTCTTACATGTGATTTCTTTATTATATGTACATAATATGTATCAACATTACACTTGTCCTCATATAGGTTCAGCACCCTCTACAGGCACTCTCTCCTGTTATAGGGCCTCCATAACTCATGAAGCACATGATCAAGCCACTGCAACAAAAAAACAGTAAGGTCTGGTCAAACGTGGACAGCAGCAATTTGAGCAAGTGCTGAGCAGACTGTGGGATTATGTACAGCCAAGAGCGCCACTGGAACATCTGCCTGGCAGTTCTACTGATTGAGAATGAGGACTAAGATCACTACCTGAAACATTTCTTAAATCCCCAAATTTGTCTACTCAGTATAAGACAAACCAATCAGAGGGACGTATGACCAAAATAGGCCATACCATCATTAGACCAAGATGCTGTTTATACTTCCAGGTCTAAAATGGCCACTTCTGTTGATAAAAATAAATTTGAAAGTAAAACATCTAATATTAATTTCTGAGGGAACTGACAAGAGAAAAACTGAAACTCTCACTTTCTCCATAGTTTGAGTTCAGTCATGGGCCCTTATGATTTAGTATCAACCTGGCTATTATGATTTTTCTAAAAATAAACCAACAATTACTCACAGAGGTTAATGGAGAAATCATAAACTCTTTGGGAAAATCCCAAGATAAATGGATATATGGTAAATTAATAGAAACCTAGAATTTGCATATGTCATTGTGTCATGAAAGTCTGGCATCTAACTAGAGCATCTCTGATATAAATAAGGATCAGTTGATCATTCCCCCACTGTTACTACCCCATCTAATACTCTGAAACACCAAAAGGCTAGGTAATGCAGCAGTGTTCAAATAAGGATTAAATGTGTAATCTAGCCATGTTTCAGTAATGAGCACCAGATTTGTATCAAACACTAAGCCTTGGATAATTCAAGGTTTTGTACAGATCAATTTGGCATTGCACAACACAGCATAAGGTGGGGTCCAAGAACTACTGGTCCTCTCAGCTATTTGCTGCCAATCATATGACTCCCTGGGAAGGTCACAAACAATGCCCAAATGCCTATTTTCTGCAACACCCTCACAGATTGGCAGTCTGGTATCTTAATGGAGAGTCACCTACCCCAGATTTGTCGGCTGCTGACAAATTCCTGTTTCTCCCAGCACTATAATACTTAGCTGTTTCCAACAAGTGACAATATATGGTAATGCTGCATAGACAGCAAGCCTGATCAATAGGATCCAGAATAATAAAGAGGTCCTTGTAACATACAAAACAGTCGACTAGAGAGGTAATAATTTATATATTTGGCCATCAACAACCAAAACAGTGTAAAAGCAACAATTAAAATTATTGATGGATAGTTAAATTATTTCAACTAAAGGGTTTAAATTATCACTGTACTCTTAGAGATACTGTGACAAGAAATGAAATGCATGATGTAGAAGCTGTATATATTCAATAGGCTTTACCTACAAAACAGGATTGTTGCTGTGCAGAATTAAAAATTAAAAAACTCAAAAACAGGAGAATGCAGATTTATCTAAAATCATCTGACAATATATCCATAAATGGAAAAAGCTGATTCATTCTTTATCACGTCAACTATAAAAGAGAAAACCACATAGAAACAGTCACACACATTTTGCACATGGTTATGTAATATACTCAGATGTCTAATTTAAGCACAAATTAAATGAAAGAAAACTGTTATTCAGTCAGTAAATGTCAGAGAAGTATCATTGCTTCTGCAAATGTGTGGGAAACAGCAAATTAGTTGTGAAGACATGCAAAACAGCGATCCATAAAATGAAGTATATCTGTAAAGCAATTAACAACACTATGTCAGTGTATTTTATACACAGTTTGCTGGAGTGAGCTGTAAAGATGCTCAACTGTGTAGTTCTGGTTAGAATTTTGCAACACAGCTGGGCACTGTCAGAGGAGAGAAACCTGAACGGAGCAGGTCTAACCAAAATTTAAATGAAATACAAAGATAGTCTAAAACAGCTTGGTTAATCGCCTTTTCAGTTTTATAATTACCCCTCCATACTCTAGCTACAAACAGCAGGTATGAATGAAGAACTGTAAGCAGCGACCCATTAAATGCTTCAGTTAAAATGCACCGAACACATAACATTGTCAGATACTTATACTGCTCTGTTGTCCAGCAGCAAGAAGCTGTTCAACTGCACACTGTTACATTTCCATGGCTAAACAGAATGAGTGGAATCCTGGGAAGAACAAGATACAATAACATGTAGGATAAGCCACTATGATTGACTTCAAGAAGAATATTTATAACAGCTCTCACAAAATACTTTAAGTCCATACACAAAAACAAATTAGAAAGGGACAGAGACTTGAAAACAACAATGCCAAGTTACACCATTCAGTATGGCAGCCACACATTGCTGGCAGCTTTCTCATTTACCAAAACAAATAAGGAATCTCTTTGTAGCCCCCTTTATGACACCACACTGTTACTGCAGACTACAAAAATCACCACTTCTGCCAAAAACATCTTAAACCACTCACCTAGACGGCACAGAGAAAAAAGCCCTGCGTTTGAGTCAATATGAATTTGATTAGCATCTTGGGCACTAGGGGATCAGGCACGGAGGATAGAAGTGAATGGTCATTGTTAGCTTACCCATCCTGGGTGTAGTGGGCAGTTCTATTCTCCCACTTGGGTAGTGAGACTTCTGGTTATTTAATTCTTGGAGTTTGGGCCTAGTGAGCACATGCTGCCACAGAAAGCCTGACACAGTGATAGCCTGGGGAAGACACACATAGAGGTGAGCATGTTCACCTCAGTGGTCAGATCAACCACTGTATTGCTCAGAAGAGAAAACATTTGGATTAGAAGCTTATGGAGGAACTAGGGTTGTCTGACTGCCTTGTGATCTGCTCCCTGCCATCTGACTTTTTCTTCTCAAAGATGTGTCAACTAACAAGCTTTACCTGGGGAGATGAAAATGTCACATCTTGCAAAATAAAATGCAAAATATTTGCTTACTTTGTATTTATCAGAATACATTGCAAGAAATGTTGTAATCACAGCCAGTGAGGATTAATTTTTTTTCTCAGAAATTATATGCTTCTTTTAGGTACATTAGATTATGAATAATGCTCAAGGTTTATGTGGAATAAGTATTTAAATCAGACACCTTTACCTAATAATTCTGAAGAAAAAAGTGCCAATAGTGATGTATAGAAGGCAAAATGTGCACGGAATCCCAACAATAAAGTTGATACAAGATCTAGTAGCTTTAACTCATTTAAATGCAACCAAGCTAACACAAAAGCCTCTGAGGTGCTCTACCTGAACAGTCAGTTAGCAGAATGTGTCCAGGTATTACAGCACAACTGTGTGACTTCAGTCAGTCAATACAAGTGTAAATCATGAAGAAGGAAGAGCCAAGCAGCCGTCCAAGCAAAGAGAAAGGGAGATAGTGGTGAGCAATACAGTTTTCAAATGTCTATGTTGTAAAATGCTCTCTGCAGAAGTGTTAAGTTAAAATTAAATGAAAGCATTATGTTTGTTCTCTTAAATGTTTATTGCCAAATTATTATTTTCTAGTGTACAAAAATATTTTAATAGTCACTTTCATTAAAAATATCCTGGGTGTTGGCCTTCTAATCAACTGTTGCAAGTTCAGAAAATGAATGATTCATTCTTTATTATCATCTATATTTATTTAGGAAAAGGTAAAGGAGTGAGCAGTAGCAGTAGTGGAATTTAAATGTACTTCTTAGTATTTTAATTTATACATTGAAGAAATGTAGGAGGAAACAGCATAAGATGTGCAACGAGCGATAATGGATACAGGTTGATGCTGAGTGATTATGCCTTTTATGCTGCTTTTTTAAACAAAAAAATATTGACAACAACCAACTTTATAACAAGGAAAAGAAATCACAATAAATTATCCTGCTAAAAACAGTTTGACCGTTGACATACCAATTGCTAAACATATAACTAGTACATTAAACAATTTTATGATATCAAGAATAGTATCCTCAACTATGTACAGCTACAAAAATAAGAAAAAGACTGACATTCGACTGTTTTATTCATTAAGTCACCTGAGACTAGACAGTGAAGCTGTCTTAACTAAAAAAAGCCTGTTTATAGACATATTTGGTTAGTCAAATTAGTAATAAAAAATCAAATCAAAAATTAGGTACAGTTAATATTTTACCTATGTCTAAAGCCATGATAAAGAATTTTGGAAGCAGATTCAAAAGCGCTGGATGATGTTGATAACTTTTGAATCATTTTCTTCCTAATCTGTAGATCTCCTAAAGCTACCTTGATGTCTCTATTCTCACAAATTATAAACCCTAGGTCAATCAGAAGGGATGGGCCTTTTTTATTCCAAGAGCTTACTACAAATTTCTTTGTTATCAGTAAGATTAGTTGCAGCAAATCACGATCCTCCCTGAGTAT
Organism: Protopterus annectens; assembly: GCF_019279795.1. Taxonomy (NCBI): domain Eukaryota; kingdom Metazoa; phylum Chordata; order Ceratodontiformes; family Protopteridae; genus Protopterus; species Protopterus annectens. Next base: position 1,619,843,660 of record NC_056743.1, on the reverse strand, counting down.
ATTTTGCTGGTCATATCCTATTAAGAGTAAAGCATTTGCTAAAATAATTTTTAAAGCATTCTTTGTCATGTATTTCCTGCATTTTTCTCTTCAATAGATATATTCCCAAAATATATGTCACCATGTCCTTGTTTCATTAATATCACATTTCCAACATCTCAACAAAGCTGTAGGGAACATGGAAGTCAATGTAGCCAGCCAAAGAAATTATTTTTTTCTTGACCTAGAAGCATGTCTTGGTAACAAAATTAGCCTAGGCCAAGCCTCTACAGGAATCACTATTCCTAAATCCCTGCCCCAGGTACACTTATATTTGTCTATAAGAGAGCTTTAGAAATTAAAAAATATATATATTATTCAGCTCTGACAAAGCCCCCTTTAGATGAAGATAGATTCTTCCTTGCCTCAGTTTTCCACTTGACACATCTGAGCCAATCTGTCTTGGGGTTGGAGCCCACTTATATCTCCTTAATAATTTTTGTGAGATTATCCAAACTTTGTCTGTTACTCTTAGTTTCCACTTATTTTGCAATGTATCCCAGTCTGTCAAATGGTCCCCTAAAAGCAATTGCTCCCAATGATAGATGACATTCTGACATTGTCTGACTTTTGGAAAATGGAACTAATTAAAATCCATGGATCTATCCAAGTGAATCAGGGCAATTGATATTAACAACTATGAAGTCTTAGTAGATTCAAATGCCCAGTTAGTAGTTCCTATCAACTCTCTCAATATTATTATATTAAATGCCAGAATAATCTCTCTTATTCATAAATGCCACATAAAAATTATCAAGACTTCCAAACTGTTGAATAAGCAACTCCTCCAATGGGTGGTATATCAATGTGAAATCATACCCCACAGCAATTTCAGTTTATTGGACTTAGCATAAATCAACAAGTCTAGCAGGGCAAGACATTTATCTGAATTTGCTGTAATGTCTGCTAAGTCTCCAAAAGCCCCCACATTGTTTGCTAAAATCCCCTTTTGGGCCTCCAAAACATGTCAGTCCATTTACCTGAGTGTATCTTTTGTTCTAGATTTAATCAACCTCTCCATAATCCTGAAGATCAATGCAAACCACAGCTTCAGATTATCTTATGCATTAAGGCCCACCTGCCATTTGGTGAAGTTCAGTTCTCCTCCCTGCTGCAATATTGTTAAAACCTCCAAAATTACATCTTGTCCCTTACACAAAATAGACTTTCTTTCCAATAATTAATTACCAATTGCATCATCTTTAATTCTAGTTGTATTGGAGAATGATCTGACAAGCCTTTTGTGTAGGTCTTTTAGGCCTTTATCATAAACAGGTGCTCTTTAGACAGATAAACCTTATCCAGTCCAGTAAAACATTTGTGATCAGCAGATAGGCACATGTAACAATGATCTTGTGGGATATTGTGCCTAAAGCTTTTTGCCCTAACACATCACTTTGCAAGAAGACTTTTTGAATTTACTCATGGCTGAGAGATCATGCGCTCTGGTTCCAGAAAACATAGTCATCCACTTCTGGAGACCTATTCATGCTTTAAGCATGATAGCCAGATATCTTTGAAGAGTCTCAGGGTGGAACATAAATAGTTACCAAAGCTTAAAGCATATGTATCTTCCCCACTCATCTATCAAAATGTGTTGAGGTTTGATGCTAATATTCTCTTAATCAAAATGACTTAAGTACAGACAGTGTCCTTCTGTTAAGGTGGAAGCATGAGGCAGCTTTCACAACCAAACGGGAGCAAGAATCAGGCTATAAACTCCAGCTAAGGCATGTACTAAGATACGCCCCAATCCCTTCCCTGTCTTAATCTGTGTTGAAGTATATTACAAAATCCATCTAGGCACATGACTACACCACCCTGGAAATTAAATCAGAGACTAAATAATTATATAACTTTGTTCTCATCTATACTCTTTATTATAGCCCTTAACTCATTACATTAGAGTGACACCTTCAGGTGCATTTGCAGTTAATTCCTACTGATGCCTGTAGGTGTCAATATTGCTTGTTCATGTTTGCATCAATAATTCCAAAACCATGCTATGTACAAGGTTTTAAAAGATTCCATCTTAAAGCTTACACGATGGCAAACTCAGCTGCCAAATGTTTGACCTCTGTCTGGTGCAGGCAAAGCGATATTAACTGTTGTCTTTATGATATTAATTTATATAGATATCATTTTTTTTCAATTTTTTTCTAAATATCTCAACAACTAAGTAACACATACAGAACTTCTTAGACTCATATGAAAGCTCTCAACTAGATGAATAAAATGCTGCTGACAGTATGTGTGTAACTTGGGTGGTTGCTGAGATATTGCAAGTTGTTTATAAAATATTACAAATGCAATAGTTACTGTATTTACTGCAACTTATAAAATGCATTTTAAGACTTAGCACTTAAAGAATACTATCACTATAAAAATAGTTTGTGCTGAAGGGTTTGCCATTTATACTTCTTTCATAACCCCTATGATTCCAGAGATATGAACATTAGTTTGAAATGTGAGGACATAATTTGATTCTGTCAAAAGGCTTAGGCTCCGCCCATTGGAAGTTACAGTGAACTTCCTAAGCTCCATTAGAAGGAATGAGTTAAACTGTTTACAAACCTTTCTGTATTGAAATGTAAGATCATTAAATTTCTTTACGTTTTCCCTTCTACAGAATGAATCCATTCACTTCTTGCAAGAATTTAGATCTACTAAACCTGTATAGACTTACACATTTTTACTTAATACTTTTCTGCATATACCTGTATTGTAACTATGTTTGTTTTTTTCAGAGACGTAACTGTTGCTTTTATGAGAACTGTCTGAAATTCACCTGTTAATATAAATGTATTGTGATGGGGCTTTTCTCCCTTTGCATCCATTGAAAATGGGCTCTGCCCTGTCATACTTTCCCAGGAAACAAAAGATAAATAAATAAATACATAAATGAATAAACAAACAAATAAATAAATAAATAAGCCAGGAAGTTTAGAATTCATCTCTTCCAGCAAATGTAATATTATAGTGCTAGTCTGAGTGAAAACCTTTAACAGGGCTCGATGTAATAGCCTGAATCTTTATCTGCTTTCTGTATGGTAGGTCTTAATCCCGAGTTTCAACTAAAAAGTCTTGATCAGAAAACATTCTAGTATCACTGACTAGGTTTTTGCTAGGTATCCATACTTTTTTTAAAGTTTAAATCCCAAGTTGCACTACCATTGGCATAGAAATTTCACCTTTAAACTTTGTGGTAAAAATATTGAATTTGCACTTTCAAGCATCAATATTTTGTCTTGGGAACAGGTCCATTCTGTCAACTTAATTCACTTAAAGGCTAAACAGTCATTAGCTTCTGCAAGCTTCAAGATGGCTGAGAACAGAAGTTTTTCCACTGTGCCCAGTAGTCTATGGACAACCATTCTGTTGTCACCCATATCCAGTCAAGTCTCAGCTTCAGCTACCCTCTTCAGCATTGCTATCACTGTGTCCTTGACCTCCATTATGTGATCAGATTGGACTGATAGTCCATCCTCTACTTCCCAGAGCTATCTCTCCATTTTCTCTGTATAATGAGCTAGGGTTTTGTTCATCTTCTACAGTTCGGACATCATTAGGACAAACTTTTCATTGACAGTGCTGATTGTAGCACTGGATATATCCCTGATTCTCTTTAGAGTATTTTGTCTGAACCCACTTGTGAGAAGTTTGATTTGTTCCAGGAATCATGCCCACAGGTGATCAGTTTCTTAGATTTCTTATTTCTCTTCCCTAGTTTTCTGGGCAACATTAACAGGGCAAACAACCAACAACATAAAGTGAATCTAATTGAGGGACTTCACCTTATTAGGTTCCTCCAGACTTATAACTAAGTTATATTACAGGGGTCATGAGGGGGAGAATAAAGCATGCCTATCTTTTTGATATCTTAACCAAAAATCTTTTTTATCCTGCTTTTATGTGAACATACTGTATATAGGTTCATAGGTTCATAGGTTTATACCAGGCCATCTGCCCTAAGGCATTTATAAGCCTAGCCCAAATTTTTGTGGCTTACGCCACCCCTTATATGAAAAAATACTGTGCCCATTAGTTTGTTGTGCCTCTGTCCAGCAGTGACACAGAGATGATTCCCGGGGTAAACCTACGATCTCCCATCCACAGGTCAAGATTTCTCTTGAACAGAGCCAGCAAGGTGCTCTGCCTCACATGGACCGGGATTTTATTCCACAGCATAGGGAGTCTCTGAGTGATAAATCTATCCCTCCAGCACATCCTATTTATATCCGTGCTAAGGTTTAAGTCGCTTGCTCTAGTGGTTTTGGTGGATTTGGATTTTTTGAGGTGGAACATGTCCATTAATTCTGGGTTGGACATGGCCTTGTATGTCAGGCACATGTCACCTCTGAGCAGACGGTATGCGACTGAATAGAGCTGGAGTTTCTTCAATCTGGCAGCATATGACAGATTTTGGAGTCCCTTTATCCTTTTGGTGAGGAACTTTTGGGGTCTCTCCAATTGCTGCAGATGTCGGGTGAGATACATCCCGAATGGGGCATTGTACTCGATCATTGGTCTGATAAGTGAAGAGTACAGGGGAACAATGACCTCACTAGATCTGGATGTGAATCCCTTAATGATCAGGTGGGCAATGTAGAAGGTCTTTCTAACCACTTTAGCAACGTGAGTGTCAAAAGAAAGGCCACTGTCAACCTGGGTCCCCAGGTCCCTGATAACCTCTTCTGTGCTTAGTGGATTGCCACCTATATGGTAGCTTGGGGTTACCTTGTTTTTCCCGAAGGGTATGACTATACATTTTTTGGTGTTTAACTTCAGGCCATGGCTCTGGCACCAGCTATCTGTTTCTGTGAGTCCCTTCTGAAGGATATCCGTGTCCGATGCACTTTCCACTATGGTGCCCAGTTTGCAGTCGTCTGCAAACTTTGTCAGCCAAAGTCCTCTCATGTTGGCCTGTACTTCTGAGAAGTAGATGCCGAACAATAGGGGCCAAGGACCGAGCCCTGTGGGACACCACTTGTGACCGGCTTGGAGTCTGACATAGTGCCAGCAACTCTAACCCTGTGGGTTCTGTCCTTAAGCCAGTTTGCAACCCATCTTGTGACATATAGGTTTACATTTAAGCTGGTAAGTTTTTCTACAATACCCGAGTGGGGTATTGTGTCGAAAGCCTTTGCAAGGTCAAGGTAGGCTGTATGGACTGCCTTTCCCTCATCAATGGCCTTGGTGACTGTTTCGAAGAAGTCGACCAAGTTCAAAAGGCATGATCTTCCCTTGACGAAGCCAAACTGGGTCGGGTCCAATGTCTGCAAGTCCCCTATATCTTTGTTTATGAGCTCCATTATGATCCTCTCCATAGCTTTGCAGACTAGACTTGTTATATGAAGTGATTTCTGTTCCTGTAAACATGGCTTACATCAAAATGGAAGAAAAATTCAGTGCTGTTTTGTGTGACATGTTTATTGCTTGGTTTACAAGAGGTATCATGCACACATTGAAACCAAAGTAAATGTCACACAACAATAACACATAAACATGACAGATACATGGTATGCATGCACAAGAGTGCATACACAGTCCAGTCAAGGAAATGGCAATCACCATGATAACAGCATAACACAGGATAAGTACACAGTCCATGCATACAGACCTGAGGGACCAGGAGTATAGGGATCAGACTCCTGAATATTCTCACAGGCAATCACCCTGAATAAATCTCACACAGCCCATGCCATCTCTTCAAAGAAGTTTCCCATCATGTCCCTCATATGTATTCAGAACACATCAGTCATGACCTCCCAGATCTCCTCCCAAAAAAACATCTGTATCCTGGTCATGTCAGTGTTTCCTCCAGGATTAGGCAAGATCACCAGTGCAGGGGCAGGTCCAGGTACCTCGGCATCATTGTTATCATCATTGTCACCATCATCTTCAGAAGAATGTGGCAGTGTCCTCACATGTGCACATTGTCATTTTTGCATTGGAGAATGTCCATGGGTACCATGCTCTGTAACAAATAACTGTAAAACACAAGAGAAAAGAAATATGATTGTCTGTCAATCAGAACAGAATACTAGTTTTGTAAAAATGTATGAATGCTCAAATCAACATAGTATATTGTCTGGATTAAATGATTTATATAAGCAGCCTCAGCGTGTCATTGTTAAAATGAGGAGAAAGTGATATGACAATATTGTGAACAATAGGCAAGCTATATGACAAACATCTGAGGCAGGCAGCATGATATTTGGCTGAACACAGATCAATATACTGAGTACAACACTAAAAACAATGAGGTATGTTCAATCAGCACAACTGTTGACATATGAGAATCTAACACAGCATTCTATGTATACAACTATATACATTATCTTCAAAAACAAACAGCAATCAAAAGCCAGAAAAAAACAAAACTTTGTGAATATGCTTGCTGATACTGAACTGGCAGAATCAAATGGGCATTTGCTCAACTGTCAGTCACCTACCTACTATATACAACAGTGTGTGTGTGTGTGTGTGTGTGTGTGTGTGTGTGTGTGTGTGTGTGTGTGTGTGTGTGTGTGTATAAAACAACGGGTTGGAGACAGATGCAATACCAATGTTGACCTGGAAGATGTGCTGAATATGAACTGCTGCAATCAAATGGGTACCTTCTCAACTGTCTGTCAACCTACACTATAACAGTGTGTATATAAAAACACACAAGGAGTTAGACATAGATGCAATACCAATACTAACCTGAAGGGTGTGCTGAATAAGAATTGCTATGATCAAACGGGTACCTGCTCAAGTGTCAGTCAACCTACACTATAACAATGTATCTAAAAAAAAAAAAACACTCAAGTGGTTGGAGACAGATGCAATATCAATAATGACCTGAAGGGTGTGCTGAATGAGAACTGCTGTTCAAGTGGAAGTGAACCTAGACTATAGGCATGTTTCTATTAAAATAAAAACACAAGGTGCTTGAGGCAGATGTTATACCCATGTTTAACTAAACACTATGCCATACAATCTGTAAATACTAACACAGCAGACAGCCATTTACTCTGTGAACAGGCAGACTATATACAAGAAATCAAGTGTCAGAAAACACAGCCAAAACATAAACACTAATAAAAGCAATCACACTCAATCATATATAAAGCAACAACCTTCCACATGTATGACAGATATACAAAAGTAACTGTCATTTAGGGTGTGGAGTACATTAAAAGAAATGTGTGCTGAAACAATGGCTCAAAGATACACAAAATATCAACATTGTTGGATTTTTATGTACAGTTATAAGCACAGCTACCATGTGATGATTTTGCTGACTTTACTGATGCATGATGGTTATTCCTGCATTCTAATCTATAAACATGTTATTGTGAAAAAGACAGGCCTGAAAACAGGTGAAATGCATTTCAGTTCTTAAAATACATAAAATAATCAACATACCTCTTTCCACCCATTGATCCTCAAGCCAGTGCATCTGCTCAATGCACATAGCTCTGCTCTGACTGCAATCATGGCTGCACAAAATCAAAATGTAGAATGTATGAAAACTGTATTCCACAAATAACACTTAAATACATTTGTCAACACAGTTTCAAAACTAAAGAACATTAACTAGGCACAATGCACAGCTGACAGTTTTACACTGAGGTATTAACATCTTTGAACACAGATTGGGGACACAAGATTCAAGCTTGCAACCACAATCTGCATTCACCCTCTACCCTTGAAAAGGTTCTGCCTATCTAACACACCTTAACTGCAAAAGGCATCTTTTGTAGGTGGTGAAAAGAGTTAATGTTATGACATCATCTTGATGTGAGATGGTCTACTAATAATGATCTTGGCATGGGACTGGAACATATGAACATTTGCTCCTCATATAGCTAAACATTTGGAAAAATGCATTTGTGTTATGACTGTGTTAAGATACATTAACGGTAATGCAGAACATACATTCCTCAGGCAGTTTGACAGTAGTGTCATATAGTGTACAGCTTCTGTGAATAGAACCGTACCTGTTGCTGTACATTATGGACACAGAATGGTATGTATGAGGACCATTTTTCTTTGTTAAAATGTACATCACCAGGAAAATACATAGATCTTCCTTGTTCTTCATTTCAGCTGTAAGTCTGCCCATTTCAGTCCCTCAAAATTTGAGGACGATGTTTTACTATTGACTTTAATATTTCATGACAAAACAGACATTCATAGCATTTTTACAAAGTATACAATATTAACAAAAATGTTCAGACATCTAATAGGATTCATCAAGATGTACTGCCCTCAAAGTTAAATAGCTGATGTTAATGGAATGTTGCAGATTACAGCCATATTACTAGGGACTTGACAAATAACCGAGTTATTCACAAATATGCTGAAAACATACTTTAATATCAATAAGTGCAATATGACTCTATAAATAAATGCTCTGGGTATATTAAAGCAAGAAAAACAAGAAAACATTTTCATATAGGTGTGTCTCCTTTCCAGATCTGAACACATAGCACATCAAAATGTAAAAAGTTTTCTTACAAGTTGAGCTGATCAAGATACATATTTCCCCTATGCGGTTAAGAACCCACAACAAGCCAAAATTTAGAGCTGCTGTGCAGTTGCTTTACAGACTAAACTAACATTCAGCAAGGGTTTCATTGTAGAAGACAGGTACTGCAGGTGTTTGTAAGAAATCCAGCAGTAAATGGATGAATATGGAAAATGGATACAATTTTTGGGCCTTTCATATTAAAGAAATAATAGCTTTCAACACATAACTAAACACATGTGGAAGCAATGAGATGGGCATTACTTTTTAAATTAAATAAACATGTCTGTGTAATTGTTTAGGAGGAATGATGCAAGGAAGTTACATATGTGTTTGAATTCCAACTTGTAATGGTCCAATAGGCCCAATGGGACTAAAACAGAGAACTACAAAATGAGAGGTTATCCGCTGCCTAGGTGCTATAGGTGCCTATGATGAACGAGAACAGAGGATATCTGAAATTATGTAGTTAAATGCTGTAAAACATATGTACATCTAGAAAAGACATATTTATTTTATTTTACATTTGTTAACTGGGAGTGTCTGTCTGAGCCAAAAAGGCCCTTTTTCTGCAGAGGCCTGGGGAGAAAAGCTCCACATAGAAAAATTACAGATCCATTTATATATTTAGACATGATCAGTATACACACAAATTACAATAGATATGTTTTTACAGTGGTATGTAGCACATCAACAGTTATAGTGGAGAGAACAAACAAAAAAATATTAATTTGAAAATAAAGGTAATTAATAGATTTGTGGTGTACAGCTGAAATTTGGAACTTAGTTAGAATACATGCATAGGACACAGGTACAGTACAGTACATACATTGTACATTAGCCAGTGTTAGTGAGTAAGAGTAAAAACTATTATCTAGTACTCTAGGTTTAGTATGTGTACCTTATCTGCTTTCACTAGCCTGGGGAGCAATCATGGCACTGCCAACTTTGCTTGAAATTTTGTCTAATGAAGTTTTTAAAGGAGGCTTTGGATGATGTGTTTTGTATGCTAGTGGGGAGAGAGTTCCATTTTTTAGCCACTGAATTACTATATAGTGTGTCTCCAAAGCTTTTGTAGCTGTTGGTGACTTCCAGTAGTAGTTTGCTTGATGATCCTAGAGGCGTTTTGGCTGAGTGATGTTGTACTAGGTTTTTGAGGGCAGGACACTTATTGGGGAGGTAATAGATAGAATGACAGAGGCAGAGCTGATTGTAGGTTAGGAGGTTGGGCAGTTCAAGCCAGTGGAGCTGTCTCAAAGCAGTACAGTGATGTGTTCTATATGAGCAATTTGCAGCAAAGTGGGCAATTCTGTTATAGCAGTCTTCCATTTTGCTTAGTTTAGTTTTGTTGAGATTTATCAGAATGGGAGATGCATAGAGTAGGGTGGATAGAAGTCGGGAGTGAGCAATGGCTGATCTTGTGTTGTTGGTAAGAAATGGTTTGATACGGTAGAGAAATCCCATTTTGGCATGTACTTTTTTAGTAGTTAGGTTGAGATGACTATCAAATTTTAGGTAGGAGTCCATGGTTATTCCCAATAGTTTAGCCTGTGCCACTGGAGCGATTAGAGTAACATTTGTGGAGTAGATAGCGAATTGACTGTTATCAGTGTTTTTGTTGGAACTGGTTATAATCATAAGCTGAGTTTTCTTTGGATTGAGGATAAGTTGGGCTTTGGTAAGGTAGTTTTCAATGTCAGAGAATACTAGTTGAGTTGTTTGCAGGAGGGTGGTAATGTTTTTTTGCAGCACAGATTAAGGTAGTATCATCTGCATACTGAATGATAGATGCATGCTTTGTGGAGGTATGGAGGTCATTTGTGAAGATTGTGAATAGTAGTGATCCTAAGATAGAACCCTGTTGCACTATAGTTATGGGCAGCTGAGGAGAGAGAGAATTTTCCCATTTCACAGCTTGGTACCTGTCAGTTAAGTAGCTTTGGAACCAGGTAAGAGTGGAATTTGATAGGTGATATTGATTTAGTTTGTTTAGCAGGATTTGTTGCAAGACTGTGTCAAATGCTTTGGACAGATCAAAAAAAAAGAGTTGACACCTACAGGCCCTCATTTTTGAGATGGTTTACTGTGTCTGTGAAGCAGAGGAGGGCTGTAGTGGTACTATGGGCAGGTCTGAAACCCTGTTGAGTAGGTGACAGGATGTTGCTGTCTAGGACATATTTTAGCACCTGAGTATGGATGCATTTTTCTAGGATTTTGGCCAGGGTGGAAAGTAAAGCAATGGGGCTGTAGTTATTAAGTTCAGTGGAGGTCCCGCCTTTATGTATGGGTGTAACATAGGATATTTACAGAGTTTGGGCAGATAGTTTTCAACAATTGATCTGTTTATGAGAGTGGACATTGGGATAGCAATAATATTAGACTCATTATTAAATAAATCAACAACATGGCTACTGAACCCATAGTTTAAGAGGACAGTATTTAGCAAGTCCACTTAATTATCCACATGAGTTAATTATCACAGCAGCTAACACATGGTTATAAAAACATCTATCTGATATATACATAAAAATATCTGTAAATCTGAAGCAGTGCTCAGGCGTGTGTGGAATTTTGGTAGTTACGAGCTGCTTCCATGCCTTGGTGACCCTTCTGTGAAGCTCCTCAGTGTCCCTTTGATGCAGCATAGCATAGTGATGATGAACGTGCATTCCATTATGGTAGATCCTTCTTCTCCATCAATGCTCTCTCACGATCTGGTTCCACGTGTTGATCATAATGAAGTTCCAGGGTCTGGCTGTCATCCTTTGCTCCAATCTGGTTTACATGGTCAACATCTGGGTCATCTTCTCATCAATCCAGTTAGGTACATGGATGGGTCTCAGGCATCTTGAAGTAGCCATCATGATGCTCAAGTAGAAGAAATCTGTAGAATACAAAAACACAGACATGCTCACTAAAGTACCACTCAGTTCACAGTTAGCAATGGTTTGATCAGTAAATGTATCAACATAAATATTTGAGAGTGGCACTGATGTCATGTTATCAGATCATTTGAAGATAATGGGCACAGCCACACATTGTGCCATTTATCAATACCAGTTGAGTGTTTATGCAGTACACCGGTGCATTTCAGCACATAATACAATTTATGTGGATGTGCAAGAATGGGATACCAAAAACTTAAAATTTAATTAACTTCATTAATTTTGTATGTCACAAATGGTACTCAAAATTGGGTGCACACAGGGTGCACTTTGATTCTGTGATTACGAGTTAGAGATACATTGGCAATTGGTAGAGTTTATGTTGTGGTGATTAGTAAATCTGTAAAAGTTACTCATAAAAAGGTCAGTGTTTAAATTCATATTTACTCAAAATTATAACGTTAACAGAAGCTGTCGTAAATTAGTGGAATGATGCTGTCCTGAACTTTATGCATACAGGCGCTATTCTTCTAAATAGTTTATTTCAGACCCATATGCAGCTGTATAGACAGACTTCCATTGCAAATGTTAACAGTATATGAAGGATGATTTAAGGAACATCAGCAATTTGTACTAGAAATTCCTTGCACTCTTTGGTGTAACTGCAGAAACCAACAGATTCCAACACTATCTGTGCTGCTGATATTACAGCTATGTCTTATTTCATGTCTTCTGACATAACTGTTATAAACATTTGCTTTTGCTGTTATGGATATGTCTTCAATGATAATTCTTTACAAAGGCATTATCAGTACTGTCTCAATACACTACATATCCATACTGTCTGTGGCCTGGCTATAGATCCTGAGGTTTACATTTACTTTCCATTAGTTTTTCAGATTGTAATTTGTTGTATATGAAGATGAAATGCAAACAGACTCGTGGCATAATGCTGTTGTCTTTGCACCTCCATGGACTATATATGTATGTATTGTTAGGGGTTCTAATCCCACTTGCAAACTATAAACATGTTATGTTGATTTAACTAATATTATGAAGAAGGCATTGTTGTTGTTGTTGTGTCTTTCGGCTTTTCCCGGTTAGGGGACACCACAGTGGAACTCCGGTCCGCTAATGATTGGCAGTAGATTTTTACGTGCTGAGTTGCTGGGCCTGATGCACAACCTTCAACGAAGGTACGCCCATTCACACATGTCTCCACACATAACTTGTAATATGTCTCATTAGTATTCATCACACACAGTGTTATACAGGCATTTTCTTTGCACTGGAATGCATAATGTTTATGTTAACATATGGTGTTCACAGAATGAAATGCATATATGGGTTCAAGCATGAATATTAACATGTGTGTGTATCAATGTCTTTCAGATGGCCATCTATTCTAGGTGTGACAACTCCCCCCCCCCCCAGGAAAATGACATCATAATTGATACTCTCTGCCAACATGGAAGGAGACTCTTAGACTGGTCAGGTGATACTGTCTGGAGAAATGAAATCTGGGCAGACCTCACCAACAGGATCAATGCAGGTGAATGCCACAACCGATCCCCATGAGACCTGTAGACAATGCTTCTTGGACACAATTTTTCATGCAGCCAACATAGTGACACGTTATGAGGGACTGAGGGATCATTGGTGGTGGACTACCACTGAGCACCCCCCCCCGCAATAACATCACAATATTTCTGGCCTCACTACATACAGCAAGAGGGGAGCAATGCATTCCTACTGGTGGGACTGAAGCCGGAGTTCACAGATGGACATGTATGTATTTATTTCTATTACATAGCTGTGTACTGTGACAATCACTGCATATTGCTGCAGCATGCATATTCATTTATTGCTGTTTTGGATTTACAGTAGCAGAGTTGAGCCATGAACACACTTCCACACATGGTGAGGATGATGAACATAAGTATAAGGACATGAACTGGCACATCTGAGTTACAGACAGAGCAGTCCAAACAACATTTGTAATGCTCTTTGCATTAATAGTCACAGGCCCATCAACTTCAGGCATACACCAGGAATCAGCAGTTGAGTGTCTTTATACTGTTGCTGTGAACAGTACCTTTTTACTGCCTCCACCTCATTTAATGGCATTGCTGTTTATTATTATATTGTTGTTTCCCTACCATTGAACACAACAGGTACATTCTGTGGAGGGGCAAGCCATGTATTTTCAAGTGGAGACAGACCAGGTATGTTGCAGCAACATTGTCATAGCTCTGAACAATGTGTAGCACACATGATACCTGCCTGACATTTTTGTCAGTATTGATTAGTGCAGGCCAATCTGGTGTACAGCTGCAACATCCATCACATGAGTATTTGCAGCCAAAATTACGGTGTTGCATGTGTGATGCTGTCAATACTTGTTTTGCTAAATGCATGACTGTGCTGTCTTTCTCTTTACGTTAGCACTGCAGGATGCACAGTACAACCCACAACGTCTGCACAGCAGGAGTCTGTCAGTGATATGTTATTACACATGCGTCATATCTGTCCTTGATGTTAATCCTGTAGTTGACCTTCATTGATATTATGTCCTTCTTACCATTCCATACCACTTCTCTGCATCAATGCCCTCAAGTGCACATACAAGTGGTATGTGTATGTTAGAAATTCTATATGTTTTAACTGTCCTCGTTTGATTAATGGTGTAAATGATGTGATCAGTAATGCTGTTTTTTTTTTCTCCTTACGCTAGTTCAAGTTCATCCCAGTGCAATACCACCATCTTCCCATGAATGTTTGCCAGGTGTTTTTTATGCATCACATGTGTCAAGTATGTTGCTTGTGAACTAATTATATACTTATTCTATGTACATTCTGTGAAACATACATACAGTGGACGGCAAATGAATTCATTATTATTTGTAACGTTACAGTGAAGTATATATGCCATATGTCTTTGATGATATCCATCATGTGATGTAGGCACATTGTCCTGATCTGTGTCTTTGTATCTTGTACATTAACTATCAGCATCATCCAGCAGCCTATCCAGTGTTCATGAATGTGTTCATGATGTGTCTCAGCATGGTGTTATGGCACCTGGCACAGAGGACCTTGAGTTGTTTGGACAGTCCATCCATGAGGTTGATAGTGATGTTGCAGCAGATGTAGTCTAAGATGTGGAGGTCTACTTGTCTAGCCATTCAAAGGATGCTGCCCCAAAAGATGTTGAACAGGGCATCACAGCCGAGAGCACTGCTGCTGGCAGTTCCACACGACATCCAGAAACCAGCGAGCCGATATTGTACATGGCCAGGTGTCAGAGGGTGTTAGCCTTCTGGTACAGGCAAATAAATGGACACAGCAACAGCATTATTCAGACGTCTGTGCACTTAACATGGTACAGATCATGTGGCATACCAGCTATGTGTCATGCATGAAGGACAAGATCACAGACACGGTGTGATTATGGCTTTATTGGCCTCTCAGAATGAGAGTCTGCTAGCCATGGCATGGTCAGTAGAGAACCTGGCCTCTATGGTACTACAATGTTTTGTTCAACATTACTGTCATGTCTCAGCAGAACCACCATTGGCTATTGAGAATCACTGTTTGTGGTGCAACCTGTACAGGGTTCAACTGCTGGCACATCTGCTGAGCTCTCGTCAGTCACAAGGCCTTCAACTCACAGTCATGCTCCTTCATCTCCCCATAGGGTTTTTGCCCCTATCCATCTCCATGGTAGAGCAGCCAGGGCAAGATGTGTCTGTATATGCTCATAGCAGGGTGGACCATGGTGTGACATATCAGTGAGGTCACCCAAGACTGCTTTAGAATGTGTCCAATGGTGTAGTATCCATAGCTGACTCATATTATTGCAATACCACTGTACTGTGATATGCGTTTTATTAAATTAAAATTTATGTTTTATGTCCTATGTAATTTCTCTTTTTTTGTGATATCATATTGTACAGATATGTATATGTAGCACTGATGTGTGCCCCTTATTGTTTACCATACAGCGATACAGCAATCTGAGTGTGTATACATACCTGTGTCATCCATGCCCTGAGTTGACGATCTGTGTTTTGACACATTTGCATATGTTCATTTTGGAATATGTTACACTATGTGTGATACTCAATGTGTACATCTAGAAGGTACTTGTCATTAGATGCAATCTGTGTTGCTGTGGTGGGGCAACACCTGAACATCAACATTCAGTCTGTGTACTCATGTACATGTGACTTGTCATAACTCAAATATTTGGGTCAGATGCTGCAGTGTAGCTTGGGCCTGCACTTGTGCTTTCACTCTATGTTCCCTACACCTGTGACTTCTGTCTCCTATGTCCTCCTGCTCCTCCTGCGATATCCCTGGGATGTCCTGTTTAGACATTTTGGGTTCTTGGGATAGTTCACCCACAGATGCAGCTGGAAGACTGACATGTGGTCTGGTTAGCATGTTGTGCAGCATGGCGCACACCGTCATCATCTTTGCTGCCTTTCCAGGTATGTATTGGGCTGCACCCCCAGATGTGTCCAGACATCTGAACATAGTTTTCAGTACATCAAATTCACACTCTATGATGTTTCTGATTGTTGTGTTTGCTCTGTTGTAAACATACTGTACATGATTTGATGGTTCATGATACAGGGTCATTAGCCAAGGCTCAAGCGGATAACTATAGTCATCTGTTGCAGGGAATAAAAACACATATGGTCATAATGGATATTGTTGACAGGGGTAGCCTTAAACTGCATCCTAGCTGTGTTCCTGTACTTACCCAGAATCAGTCCCTCAGGTATTTCACCTTGCTGGAATGCAACCCTCAATCCACTTTCCCTCCAAATGACAGCATCATGAAGACTTCCAGCCTGTCTTGCCATGATGTTTGTTATGCTGTTCTCTGCTTCACACACAACTTGGCAATTGATGGATAGCCATTCCTTTCTTTTTCTGGACATATTGGTGTCTTTATAGATATGTATGTGCAATCTGTTGCACTGAGTACAAGTGGGATCTTTTGCTATGTTATAAAACCGGTGCATTGTATTTCTCTGCTCCATGAGAAGATAGAAAGTGTATTTAGTAATCCATCTTGCTGTACATTTGCTTCCAGGAATTTTGCCAGCATATGAGAGGGATCTGTCTGTGATACTTCCAAACCATCCTCATGTATCCCTGGAATGTCTCAGATGCAAATACACCCAGACAGAGACACAGTTTGGTTTCAAGGGGATGGGGTTTCCATTCAGGGTCTGCACAGACATGTGAGACACACATGTTAGAGACAGCCTGCACCAGTTGTTTGTCTAGATGGTATGTGTAGATTATTTGCTGCTCTGACAACTGGTTTAGTTGCAGCCTTGCTCTGACTCTAGCTGGCTGCCTTATAGGACATACAGCCACAGCCTCATTTATGGCTTGCATTACTGCTGCCTGTTGCAGTATAACAATAGCAGATTACATTTTTTATATGATTTTTTTTTTTTAGTTTTGCTATGGATTTCACTGTAATCTATAGTGTTCATTGGAATTCCTTGGCATCTGGCAAACATACACCCAGGATTTTAGAAACTGAGTCGGTGTGGCTGTCACATTTGAATTGCACTGTGTGCACATGATGCGCTTTGGAATTAGACAAGAGTGCATGAAATCCCTCATTATTTTACTCGGAATACTTAAGTGCTTGGTCTGTCTTCAACGTGACTTCTGGAATTGCATACACAGCAGGTACACTGAAGTCTTCTTTCAACTTGCCGCTCTGTATTAAATAGCTTCTGTGAACTTTAAGGAATCCAACCCCATGTCTGTATCACAAAAGTACATAGTAGGATCTGCATGTACAGATATCCATGTAAGTAAGCCTATCACTATTGCATAAAATAAGTATGTGGATTTCAAATGTCTTAGTATTGTTAACAAAGGTGAATGCTTGAACCTACAAACTACTTCACAAAATGTACAGTTCCCACATGGTGACCAGCATATAAATGTCTGAGTGCTATCTGAATCACTATACATTCTTTTGAATTTGAAATATAATAAGTATTGGTTCATATTCCTACCTTTACAATGACTGATGGCACATCAGTCATTAGCCAAGCCTGAAAGAACCTGTCATCTGAAACAAGAAGCAAGTGTTTCTGTATAACGTCATGTCATTGATACAAAAGCTGAGCCATAAATAATGATAAATCTGATTAGGTTGTCTATCAGAAGAAATAGCTGCTTCTCTAGCATGTAAAATAAATTAAGGTTAGACTTCTTCATCAAAAATCTTTACTCTAAAGTCTCAGCTTCCTTTTCACAAGTAGTTTCTGAATTATAAAGTGTAAATTAGGATTTAGAAATGTTTTTCATGTTAAGTAAGATGATAGCTGTCATAAGCTTGTATTGAAGCTTTTCTAAAGGTTTTCTAAATACATAAATGCAGATTGACCATCACTGAGTTTGGTAACAGACACATCTCAAAAGTCCATTACAAACAAATCATGCATGCTGTGAAGCAAAAACAGCAATAGTTCTTATGTAATTGGATGATAAATTCTTTCAGCAATGAAAATATCACCATTCCACACCATCCAAACTTCATTGAGAAAGAAATGCAACATTTGAACATATGAGAACAGCAATACTAAGTGGCAAATATGACATTTTTCCAAAGAACCCTTGAAAATTTCAGAATAACTGGAGACAAAAGATGTCCCCATGGCAGTGCCATTTAATTGCAGAAATATTTGTCTTGAAAATAAAGGCATTTTTATTAAGAACATGTTCTAACATATCTATTATCATTAAACATAGATGAAAATGCACCAGAAATTTACAGATAGTATTTAAATGCCCTAATACCCCATTATGGAGTATGCTCGTATATAATAATTTCACATCAAGTGTGCACAGATATGATTAATTGTGAAGAGTTTGATTGTATAATTCCTGTAAAAATGTGTTGTGTCATTAAGCCTGACATGAATGTATGCTTATAATGGTTTCAAATGTAATTCTAAAAAAAAAAAAAAAAAAAAAAAAAAAAAATCTGGATAAGATTCTGCCAGCGAATGTCTACCAGAAACAATGGACCTGCCTGGTGGTGGAGAAACATTCAAATGTATTTTGGATAAAATAAAAAATATATATAACTTATTTCTAAGTGTTATCCACAATCAACTTTATTTTAAATTTGGACAAATAATGTTCATTAAAGTTCCTCTAGAATGCTTTCAAGCTTGACACTAGCTGAACATAGGAAACAAAAAAGCTGGTATGAATGAGAGACCTTTAACAAAGATACCAAATCACCAGAAAGTAACTAACAAATCTGAATTAATTTCAACTAGTGCATCAAATTCTGAAACGTTAAAATCATTTCTTCTCTAGTGGAGTGCATTCTACCACCTTTTTTGATCTCAAAAGGGCAGAGCCCCCACTGATCATCAAATATGAACATTTGTTGGTTGGAGATGATAAGGTCTATATTACATAACTGAACTTTTAAAAAGTTCAAATGTCATATGGTTGACATCATATGATCGAATGTTCAAAATTTCGAAAATGTAATAAAAAAATAAACCAAAAAAAAAACCTACCTGAATGGTTTAAGCAGGGGTGCAAGCCCCCCTGCACCCCACACCCCCCGCTCTTTAAATATACCACCTCTTAGATTGCACTAAAATGCAGAAAAGAGAAATCTTCCCATTCCACACTGTACGGAGATCTCCAATGAAACTTTCTAACTTTTAAGTTCAATCATATGGTGTCGACCATATGACGTTCAAACTTTTAAGAGTTTGACAACGTGATATAGACCCGGATGATACAACAGAGGATAACTTAGTACCAGTATTTGATAAAATATCAGTAGCTGAATCATAATCCCATTTGTTAGATCCATTAGAAGCTTTTCATTTGCATTTAGTGTTCTTCCTCCTGAAAGTGATCTCCTTAGCAAATGCCACCCCACGTTTTCATTTTCTGTGAGAGAAGGCAGTGCCAACACCATGATCATCTAGCTCTTTTCTTTTGTTTCCTAGCTTGTAGCTGACATCCCAGTTCTCATCTTTTTCATATTTCAAAAACATTTTCATAGGCAGAATAATTAGTAAGAATTCCTGCTTGGTTTAATCGTATTTGTACATAATTTTTAATATCTGGTAATTCAGTCTCATAAAACTCAACTAGCTACTGCATAAATATCAGAGGTGGCATATTTTGCACTGTATGTCATTTACTCCCCTTCCCAAAAAAATAGAGTCAGTATTTCAAGAACGTGGTCCTATATACACTATGAGTCCTTGAGGCACCATTTGCTAGGTTAAATATCCCTTTATGAATCGCAGATGTCAAAAAGTAGAATGGAGTTAGTTTGCTGAGATTAAATTAAAAATGCATCCTTGCAAGTCATAGCACTACTGATGCTTATGGGTCAGGCCTCAGAAACTTCAGGAAAACTGACTCATCATTAGACATACTTTTGGGACTACCTTGGTGCTACAGTGTTCATTTTCTGTGGTGATTCTTTGCACCATTTGGCATAGTTTCTGCATCTTGTCTTCAGATGTATTTGTGTGGTACTGACTTGCTCTGCTCCAGCATTAATTTATCCAGACATTTTCATTTGATCAGTGGACTCAAATCATTTGGGTTTATTGATGGCTTCTCCTGGGTTTTCTACACTACTAGCCAGTTCATAGGTTCATAGGTAAGTATGAAGTTAGCTGCCCTTCTGGGCCATTTTAAGCCTAGCCAATTTTTGTCTAGGTGGTGAGAATTAAACTTGTACATTGAATCTGTGAGGTAAACACCTTACAAATTATGCCAAATCCCCCTCCCTTTTAGTCTTTCAGCAAAGACTAATGACATCACATAGATGCAACATTTTTCCAGTTATTTGGTGGATGTTATAGTTTCTCCATCTCCTGTCACACATAAGCATAGTTGGTACATCCTGGAAGTTATGAAAGTCATCACCAACAACTAGAAAATATTAGTTTGGAAGAAAGAGCAGGTACAGATAGCAAGAAAGAAAGAAAATATTAGTTTGGAAGAAAGAGCAGGTACAGATAGCAAAGGAATTGCATATTTTTTTGTTTTTATAAAAAGGCCTTGAAATTAAGTTTATAGAGATATGTATAGGCCTACGATTCATAATCTACCTGTAATATATTTAAGGAGCATTTATTTTATGAGAGATCATCTCTCCAGATAATATTGTGTACTATCATCTCTAAACCATATCACTGAATCATACGCAATCCCAGGGGTTTAATAAAATCCATGCATCCACAATGTAGAGTCTACATGGAATGTAATCATGTCTGTGTACATGGTTCCCCCTTGGCAGTGCACCATGCATATTAATCATGGCATGTTGCTGAGGGAGAGCCATGGAACACAGTTACTGAATCAGTGTAATGAGTGTAGTGCAAACTGTATCCACAGATGAGTAAGACACTCCCTGCACTGGCCTATTGTATTATATCAATGTTATTTTATTTTTCCCCCCTTTTTTTTTTTTTTTTAAAACACATGTTTGCTCAGCATGGCGTGGAGCGCAGCAATGCTAAGTGGTGCCAAGACACCTGCCAAACATCTAAAAATAGAAACTGGATGCATTTAATTATTTATTTAAATGTCATGTTTAAGCATTGCTGAGCGAGTTTATATGGCATGGTGAGGTGCTCAGCAGTGCTTACAGGTAGCTCAGAGGTATATATATATATATATATATATATATATATATATATATATATATATATATATATATATATATATATATATATATATATATATATATATATATATATATGTGTGTATAAAGGTATAGCAGAATTCAGCATGTCCTCGTAGCTAAATGGCTAGAGGTACAGCCTCATGAGCAGTAGGTGCAAGGTTTGAATAAATGGATGAAAAAAAGCATTTATTTTTGAAATACAAATTATACCAATTATTTTTAAATTCTAGCCCACTGTGCTTTGCTAAGACTTGCTAAGCGCCGCATAAACATATTAATGGCTGAAAATGTTTATGCACTGCTCAGCTCTACTTGGCTGGTTTGCACACTGTTAAGAACTGCTAAGCATATGGTTCTCCAGGTTTTTGCATTGCTCAGCTCAGCTGCACTGGTTTGTGTAGTGCTAGGTAATGTGGCACCTTTTTTTAAAATGTTGTCCAATGGCATGTAAGGGTGGGAAATAGGCTGTATTAAGCCTAATAGGCTTGAATACAACATAATCCATTGGAGGTTTGTCTCTGAAGGATACTATGGCAGGCATTGGTGAGGGTTTGCACTTTCAGGCACAGTATTGGGACATTCTGTAGTGCAGGGTCATGGTTGGACTCCTTGTAAAAAATGTGATGACTGGCTGCTGCAGGGAGGTTTCCAGTGGTCAGAGTTTAAGGCAGAGGCCTGGGACCGGCTGGCAAGGGAACTCACCACTGCTACTGGTATCCCCCGCACAGGTGAGCAGTGTCATCACCACCATGATGACCTGAAGGGACAAAAGGGGGATTATGTTGGCCTTATGGAATATTTCATATCAGTTTGCTATTAACATATTTACTCTCATGATATTTATTAGTGCGTTCACATAATATACCTTAATATGTATTTGGATTAATGAATATTATGTTCCATTATGTTAATACTAAGATTGGCTTGGTTATTACTAATCTTAACTTAGGTTTATAGTTAATTTACTACAGCACAATAAAGTATCCTGGTTCCAGATGATCCACCTACCTTGTCTCCTCCAGCCGTGGCACTGGTGCCCAGCACATCTGTGCCGCAGCCTGCTGGTGCCCTCTCTGCTGCCCCTGCACTATCTGCTGCATTGGGTAGTGCCACCCCATTGTCCGGAGCTGGGCCCCCCTCTGGGAGCGGAGGTGGATGGGGTGATTTCATCACCCATGATGAAATGCAAGGTATCGTGCACAGGTTGCTCTTCTGAACCTTTGGATGTCACCTGCACCAGATGGAGGGCATGCTCACCACCCTAGTGGGACAGCATCACTCTGGATGCCAGCCTCCACCACTGCCACCACAGGAGCAGTAAAGGAGTAGTACCAGCAGTCCCATGCTGGGGACTTGAGCTACACTGCTACCTTGTTGAAGCACATGAGACTGGGATTCCAAAACACCCTCCTCATTCAAGGTGTTCACCCCCCTCTTGTGTCACACACCAACCCTATCCACTGTCTTTTCTGTCTGCAAAAGCTTCCTCACCATCCCAACTTACCTCCCCCACATGTACCTATGTCCCTTCCCCAGCATTCTAGTCTCTCGCACACCTGTTCACTGGACACATGTAATTAGGTTAAAGCTTTGTTACATCAAAAAGCTTTTTGGTATATTTTGCATTGCTCAGTTTGTATTTTTGCATTTGGCTACAGTTTATGAACTAAGCTTTGTTCCTACTCTCTTGGTTAGTTATCACATGTAATTAAGTCCAGTTGGACTTGAAAATGCAGTTATGTTGTCCTCATCCCTCTCGCTGTTGAGTGACAGTCCAAATTCAACTACAAATTCTGTCAAAGTGCACAGTTGTCACTGTACAAAAAATGGATAGCGATGGCTCTTTCCTACACTCTTCCTGCACATACTACCCTGCCTTTCACTATGTTTTCCCCCATGCTTTTATCCCATGTCACCACTGTCCTATCTTGCCATTTTTCTTTTCTTTAAAGTTTTTTGTGTGATTCTTCACAATGTGGCGAGTCTCACAGTGTCAGTAAGCTCAGCTAAATGGAGCTATATTGATATATGCATTTGAAATTATACTATAAACAGGTACAAAATGTACACCGGTGCCCTATGTCAGACCCAAGACCATCACACCTGCAGAACAGTGCATTAACCTGCTATGCCACGCAGCTGTTAATTAAAATGTGTGGTTTGAGCAAAACATAGTAATTGCAAGTTACTGTCATTAATCATGTTTAAGCAGAGCTGCACATTGCGCATGTCGCTCAAACTTGCTTAAAGAGTATTAACAAAAATAGAAGTATAACTTGAAGTCTGTTACAGGACTACAGCACTATAAAGCCAGACGCATAATAATAGATGTAAGTGAGGTCTGTAATAGCAGGTAAATGTGCACTTTTATTAGCAATATTTAGAAATACACCTGTTAGAAGAATCATGGGAAAATACATGTTCAACTGAGACTCTGGTGGAGAAATACATCCCTATAAGCCATGCACATAATAATGAATATAAAATAAGTATGTCATAGCCTGTATGTGTGCACTTATATCTTGACAAATCCACCTGCTGTAACAGTGACTCAGTAGCTCAGTCTGTTAAATGTTTTGCAACCAGCAATTTATTTGTCACACATGGGCCTGAGTTCAAATCCAGTGGTGTGTAGCATTTATCAATGAGAAATGATGAAATAATACAAACTATTATACAATAATAAATAAGGAATAAATGATAAATGCTTTATTTATCAATGAATGACTGCATCATCCACCATTTATCCACCCAATGCACATGCAATATCTGTTGTTCAATGATGGCAGTCAAAGGCCTGCAGATAGGAACACAGCTGACGTATCCCATGGCAACACTATAAAATGCATAGAGTGTCAGATCATGCATTAATATGCTTTCACAGAGGATTTTAACTTAGGTAATGCAAAGGGGGCCCACTAATATCAGAGTGCAGCAAACAATCATTTCATAATGATATTACTGTTTAGCATAGCTGCACAACTAACATACACATATGGGGGTCCTGTTAGCAACAAGGACTGCCAGCACACGTGTTCAAAATGACTACCATAATGTAACATATGGACTGGCAGTTGCCTATATGGTTGATATAATGGTATATGTATCCCCCATGTTGTTGAAGGACACAACAAACATGTTGCCTATTACTCTGTTAATGATACCTTTGGCTAACATACTTACCTTAAACACATACCTCAATATCCTGTGGGATGGGTTCCCCCACTCAGGCTCTAACTGTACACCAGAGCTTTCAGTGGTCACACCTTTACTCGTAAGTGCTGCTGTTCTCCACATTCTGCAGCCTTTCTCACTATGTGTATTGCCTGCAGAAGTAGTATTAGCTGCAGCCTATAGCCCATACATACATGTAGATCCTCCCTGTGCTGCTGTACTATTTCTACCCAACATTTTCACCCTATTTTATGAGAAAAGGGATGGATTTTTCCATTGAGGCCTTATATCCTCTTCAGTAGTTGCAGGGATTGCCTAATTTCACTGCAAATCAACTGTGTATGCTTCAATTAGCATTACTCAGCCACAGATTGGTTCAGAGGCAATCACCTGCTAATGAGGTACACCTGGCACAAGACACACACACATACACACACACACACACATAAATATATATATATATATATATATTTATATATATATATATATATATATATATATATATATATATATATATATATATATCTTTAGAAAGAAGTGTATTGTACTCCTGTAGGTATGTGATCATTTCATCGCCAACCTGATGCATATGATCAAATATAGTTATGGGGAATGGGATTATGTCAGTAAGCCTGTTGTTGAACTTTACTGATAACATGTCAATGATCTCCACATGTGTTACACCTACAGAGGAACTACAGTACAGCAAGCGGAGAATGCTATGTTTAAACAGGGACACAGGTCCCCTGGATAACACTGCTATTTGCTTGGCACTGTTGGTTGTATAGAATTTGGGGATGGGTTTACTGCAATGGAGCACACTACATTGGAATCCTGTCTTGGCTGTCTTATCATACAGCTGTATCTGCCATGCCAGAAACAGGAATATTTTACTGTTACTACTCCATCACTTGCGCCCACAATCTTTGTATGCTGTGGACATACCTCTCAACTGTACATATGTTAGCAGATTGTCCATATTTTTGCCTCATATATTTGGTCCGTGTTTCATAAAATTCTGGTTTTCTGCCAAAGTGGTTGGAAATCATTTAAGATTGCAGTTAGTCAATAATTAAGGACATCTGACTTGCAGACTTCATGCCTTCCAGAACTTTCATGGTCATGCACAATCTGTTAGCCCATCAACTGTATAAGGTTGCAAAACCAGTAGATAGAAATTGTCTGAATTTTCTGGCCTTTGTCCCACTTTTATTTATGGATTTGCCCAGATTTCCTGCTCTAACAGGTTGAGACATATGGTGGGGCACACATTTGAATTTTAGACATGTAATCAAACAGTCTTTACTGATAGCTGACCTGTATGGCTGTATCTCTACCTTCTATACCCCCATGTATCTGATCCTGACATGTGTTCTCTTTTTGTTGCAGATCACCAATAATGTGTAGGCATCAAAGAGTCCCTTTCACTGAGCCTGAGAATTATGTAATTCTGGAAGCCCTGCCGCAGCATTATGAGATCCTACTGTCCAAGGGGAAGTCCAACAGACATGAGTGGGCTGCACTGTGGGCTGAGCTGGTCCAGAATGTAAATGCGGTTCGACACCAGAGCAGGACATATGAGCAGGTGCAACACTGTGCCACTGACATGATCCATGCTGCATGCAGATCAGCAGCTGATATGGCCAGGGATTGTGGTGTCACTGGTGGAGGGACCACTGCAGAACAAGCATTGTCAGCCACTGAGGAATTCCTGGCAATCTTAGGTACACAAGTCAGCTCCCAGGCATCCAACACACAGTATGTCGTGGATGTGGGTGCCACCATTTCAACACCAGAGGAGTGTCCAGGTATGCTTAGTAGGATCATCACTGGAAAGTACAGTTTTGTACCTACCATAAATGTTGATGTTCGAGTGCTCATACAGCTGCAGTCATTACAGATGGGTTATCCTGCCGTCAGGCGGGTCCTCGGTCGGCCGAATTCTAAAGTCTAGGTCTGGCGTCGGTTGTCGTCGCTTCTTCCCTGATGTCAGTGCACCAGGGGTATAAAAGAGGCAGCCGACGCCATCTTCTTCAGTTTTTCTTGCCCCAGATGTCAGGTGCCCCCAGAAGGAAGGCAAAACATAAATTTATGTAACCATGCAATATAGAATAATCAGAAAACATTAGTTGCAAGCAAATACACCATAAAAGAATACCCCAAATAGGTTGTATGAGAAGGTGTTTGTCATAAGGCCTGTCCTAAGAGGGGACGGAGGGGGGGGTAACCTGGACTGCAGCTATATGAGCACTTGAACATCTACATTTATGGTAGGTACAAAACTGTACTATGTTCATCATGCATACAGCTGCAGTCATTACAGATGGGAAGAATCCCAAAGCTAAGTAGGGGTGGCAGGCAATAAGTGGAACTAGGAGGAGCAAGGATGCCCTGCAAGACTGCTGTGGCAAATCCCGCTCTAGATTTAAAGTATAGTGGAAGGTGATAGTGCTTGGAGAAAGTGTGCACTGAACTCCAAGTGGCTGCTTCCAAAATGTCCTTGGTAGGAACCCCCCTGAGGAAAGCTGCAGAGGTAGCCGTGCCCCTGGTGGAGTGGGATCTGATGATTGTAGGCACAGTTTTTCCATGAAATGAGTAACAAAAGCGTATGCAGTGGGCTATCCATTTTGATATTGTCTGTTTGGAAATAGCCTTTCCTTGAGCACCTGTAGCATAGGACACAAAAAGTTGCTCGGATTTCCTGAATGACTTTGTACTGTCCAAATAATAATGAAGCTGTCTGTGAATGTCCAAGGAATGTAGTAGTCTTTCCACTTTGTTTTGTGGATTAGGATAAAAAGTAGGTAAGTGGATAGTCTGAGTCAAAGCTACACTGGATACTACCTTTGGCATAAAGGTAGGGTTGGTTCGTAAGGAAACTCTGTCCTGATGGAAAATGATGAAAAGTTGCACAGCCATGAGGGCCTGTAGCTCCGAAACCCTGCGTGCTGAGGTGATAGCCAGAAGGAAGGCTGTTTTCTGTGACAAGTATTGTAGTTCTGTTGAAGAAGCTGGCTCGAAGGGAGGAAGGGTCAGCTTTTCCAATACGAAGTTGAGGTCCCAAGCAGGGACTGGTGGTTTCCTTGGGGGTTTTATATTCTTTGCCCCTCTGAGGAACTGCCTCAAGAGAGGATGAGAGAATAAAGGAGGATCCGTGTTGTATTGTGCAGAAATGGCTGAAATGTGGATTTTGATGGAGGAGAAGGAAAGTCCACTGTTTAACATCTCAGCTAGGTACTGTAAAATTTGAGGTAAATTTATTACCCAAGGATTCTGGCCCCTTTCTTGATTCCAGGCACAAAATCGTTTCCATTTGGCAGAATAGGCTTTTCTAGTAGAAGGTCTTCTGGCCTCCAATATGACATCCTGCACCTCCTTGGAGAGGAGGGTCTCTTGGGAAATCAAGGAATTCTCCATGCAGCTAGATTTAGGGTTTTGAGCTGGCTGTGAAGGGTCCTGTAGTTGTGCTGGGACAACAGAAGAGGGACTAGAGGTAGGATCCATGGTGGGGAATGTGTCAGGCTCTTCAGGAGCGGATACCAGTGTTGTCTTGGCCAGTCTGGAGCAATGAGAATCATTTTCGGCCTCTCTGCTCTGGCTTTTAATAGAACTTTGGGCAGCAGAGGAAGAGGCGGAAAGGCATAGACTGTTAACGTTGTCCAATTGAAAGAAAGTGCATTCACTTTCCAGGCCTGTGGATGATAGGTCCTTGAACAAAATTTTTTCGACTGGTAATTTCTGTGGGTAGCAAAGAGATCTATGTCTGGCTGTCCCCATGCCTGAGTTATCTTTGTGAAAACTTGAGGATGCAACTTCCATTCATGTGGATCTGTCATATTTCTGCTTAGGCTGTCTGCCAGTGTGTTTTCCTTCCCTGGCAGGAATTGTGCCTGTAGTTGAATTTGCAGTTCCAGTGCTGTGTTCCATGGTGTCATGGCTTGCCTGCACAGGGGGTATGAATGAGTTCCCCCCTGTTTGTTTATGTACCACATCACTGTGGTGTTGTCTGTCCTTATCAATAGCTGGCCTGGATGCAGTAGGTCTTTGAAGGTCATAATAGCATTTTGCATGGCTAGCATTTCCTTTTGGTTGATGTGTAGGTGCTTCTCTTTTTGGGACCATTTTCCCTGAATGCACTGGTCTGTCATGTGTGCTCCCCAGGCGTTGTTTGAAGTGTCTGTTGTGATGATTTGAGTTGCTTGAGGTACACAGAAGGGGAGACCTGTGTTTCTTTGGCATGCTTGAGCCCACCACAGAAATTCCTTTTGAAGGCATGGAATGAGTGGTATTATTGTTTCCAAGCTGTGGCTGTGTTGAGACCATAAGTTTTTTAGGTACCATTGAAGTTTCCTCATATGCAGCTTTGCACATGGGATTAGTAGGATGCAAGATGCCATGAATCCCAGAGCCTGCAGGAATTTCCTTGCAGTCAGTCTGGTGAAGGTTGCCATTTTGCTGAAGTATTGTGACAGTTGCCCTTGTTTGTCTGGCGTGAGGTAGGCCATCTGGGTGGTTGTATTCAAGTTGGCACCCAGGAAAATTATTTGTTGAGAGGGTATTAGTTTTGATTTCTTTTTGTTGACTGTGTATCCCAGAAAGTTCAACAGTTTTATTACAAACGCCAGGTGTTTCAGTAGTATGTCCTTGCTGTCCGCTTGGATCAGGCAGTCATCCAGATATGGGTAGATTTGTATTCCTTGTACTCTGCAGAAGGCGATTACTGATGCCAGGCATTTCGTAAACACTCTGGGTGCAGTAGATATGCCAAAGGGCAATGCAGAGAATTGATAATGAGTTGAACCTGCAAGAAATCTGAGGTATCTTCTGCAATCTTGTCTTGTAGGGGCATGTGGGTATGCCTCCTTGAGGTCCAATGTTACCAGCCAAGACTCCTTGCCCAGCATGGGAAGAAGCTGCTGTAATGTGAGCATCTTGAATTTTGGTATGTGTAGATATGTGTTTAGAATGGATAGGTCTAAGATAGGTCTCCAATCTTTGCCTTTCCTTGGTACCAGGAATAGTTTGGAATAAAACTCTTGACCTTGTTCTTTTTCAGGTACCTCTTGAATCGCTTTCATGTCCATGAGAGCTGAAATTTGTTTTTGTGCCTCTGCCCTTTGATTTTGTGGCAGGTTTGGCATGCCTCTCATTTTTGGAAGGGTGTGAAAGTCGAACCTGTAGCCTCTGGCTATAATGTCCAGAATCCATTTGTCTTTTGTAACAATATGCCAATTTTTTGAGAATAATGCCAGTTTTCCACCCAGAGGTGCTGCCATTAAAGCTTTGCTTGGCAGGTAAAGGGGGAAGTCATTGTGTCTGTTTTCTAAATGACTGTGGTCTATCTTCTCCACCTCTTGGGGTTAGTGCTTGCCACTGTCTGGCTCTGAAAGATCCTTGAGGTTTCCCTCTACCCCTTGGGCATCTGTATCTGCCCCTTTGAGGTCTGTCCGTGGCTGGAAAGGACCAATTTTTTGAAGGCCAGTTTCTGCTGAAACGTGGAGGTTGTACCTGCAGGAAATCTTTCACTGTTAGCATTGATTTCGCTTTTTCCTCCATTTTCTTTAGTACCTCCTCAGCTTTAACACCAAACAATACATCTTTTTGAAGAGGTGCATCTAATAATTTAGCTTTGACATGATCTGGTAAGGCTTGCACTTTGAGCCAAGCATGCCTACGTATAACAGACCCCGTAACAGCAGCTCTACATGAGGCCTCTAAAGCATCAAAACCACACTGCAAGGTATGTTTACCCACTTGCTCTGCACCATGCAACAAATCCTGCAACTCTTTTAAAAGTGGTTGTTCTGGTTGTGTCATTTTGCTTTTCAACTGAGATAACAAAAACTGTTGATACTTTAACATATGGAACTGACAGTTTAATGCCCTCATGGTTAAGGTGGCCGAGGTGTACACCTTTTCCCCCCACCTTTCTAAAGCTCTGGAATCTCTCTCTGAAGGTAATGGGTTTTTAGCAGTAGAGGCCTTAATTCCCTTGGGACCCTGTGAAATAGTTTCTGGGTCAGCAGTATGGCTTTTGTATAGGAACTGGTGTGAATCAGGAACCTGGTAATACCTGTCTGGTTTAACAGGAGCTGGAGGCAAAGAATCTGGATTAAGGCTGGCTTCTGTGTACACATCATCCAATATATCTAAAACAGGAGGGCTAGCCAGGGGCCTATGCTGGGGGAGCAAAAGAAAATCCCTGAGACTTTTCTTGAAATCCGAGTAATCTTGGCCTTCCCAGTGAAAGTGTTCCCTCAATGTATGTAGGGTTTCCCCAAAGGAGTAGTCCTCAGGGGAGGAGACTGAGGGAATAGACTCCTCTGCATCAGAGTCTTCAAAAGGGGAATAGGCATAATCCTGGTCCTCAGAATGTTCAGAAGTAATAGAGGCTTGATCTGAGGAAGGGTAGTCTTCCTCTAATCTGGGCCTTTTGTCAGAGGGGGGTTGAGAACCCCTGATAAGAGTAATCAAATCCTCAGCCATTTTGAGCATCTGTTTTTTAGGCATAGGGCCTTGTGAGGGGGGTCTGAGGTCCCTGTTTTTTGGTTTTCATGGCTGCTTTAGATTTATTGAAAGCTTTAATAGAGAAGGAGGAAGTCCTAAAGACACCTTGAGAAATGGCAGGCCTGTCCAAACTCTGAGTTTCCCCGCCAAGAGTGGCGTCGGTATCTGCAGTAGGAATGGGGACCAAGGAGCCTGCGACCTCGGGTACTGAAGACACCGGTAATGTAGTGTCATCGGTAGTCAGGGGCTGTGTAGGCGCCTCGCTGAGAACCAGAGAACCGGTAGTCAGCCTAAGCGTGGTGTCAGTAATTGGTGCAGACCTCGTATGTTGGTCCTTATCTTTGCGTCTTTTACTCAAAACTGGAGTCGGAGTATCCGACGACATAATGTAATTAAATTTTTTACCAAAATAGTGAAGGGCGAACTCCGCCCGGCGCTTAATAGTGCGCTTGTTGAATCTAGCACAAAAACGGCAGGCCGAGACGTCATGGTCTGGGCCTAAGCAAGGTATACAGAAAGAGTGGAAATCCTTATGCGGTATTTGCTTCCCACATGAAATGCAATTATTAACTTTGTCTGACATCGGTCTGAGGCAAGAAAAGTTTCCCCAACGGGGTACTTAGCTTTCAAGAAGACTTCGGCTGAAATATTTTCGTAAATCTCAGGAGCCGACCGGCACTTGCAAACTGCTTCTGCTTCGGGCACTGCGCGGCAAGAAAGACTGAAGAAGATGGCGTCAGCTGCCTCTTTTATACCCCTGGCGCACTGACGTCAGGGAAGAAGCGACGACAACCGACGCCGGTCCTAGACTTTGGAATTCGGCCGACCGAGGACCCGCCTGACGGCAGGATAACCCATCTGTAATGACTGCAGCTGTATGCATGATGAACGTTACTGTAGCATTCAGTGTGTCAGTGTATGCATACTTTTAAGTGGGTGTCAGGTGCTATTTTCAGGGAAAAAGAGGGTAGCTGCAGTTTTAGTCTCAGGCCAGATTGTGACCAACATACCAGTTTACATAATAGCTACTGTAAATGTCAGATATTTTGACATATTCTCTGTTATAATATAACATGTGGAGCTGTTTACATTACCTCTCCCTCAAATCTTTTCAAGAACATGAGAAATTGGACAAGGCCATGGTCTTGCTCCCGGAAGCAAAACACCTGTTTTGCTACATATGTATATTTAGTGAAATGTATATGCTAAACTGTCTTTCCAAGCCTGATGGCTGAATTAATGTACTGCCTGGCTGATTGCTAACTGTAGAGATAGCTTCTGACTGTACATGGTTTACACTCATACCTAGGCCCTGTAGGTGTGCACACAGTGATAGATTTACAAGTATTGTCAGACCAGTACAGCTTGCTGGATGTGTCAACTGTGCAAGGTTTGTCAGAATGTCCATGTTGGACATCATTTAGGTATTGATAATGAGATATTTATTTAGAGAGGTTTTATTTGCTGGTAAATACAGATGTGGGTTAGACTATAATGTCCTCATGTCCTACTAGTAGAGCTTAGAGGTTAAACAAGTCTGTGATACTGACATCAGTGTATACAGCATAACATATATTACAACACAGTAATGCATAGCATAGCAATGAGAGTATTAATGTAATTATGTTCCCTTTGTTTCATAGGTGACCAGGGCTGCTGGCTTCTGCCCCTTTCACAACTTGATGTGGAAGTCTCTTCAGACTCTGATGATGATGGTGGCCAAAGTGAGATACAGCTGGGAGGTGCAAGGGCTGAATCTGACATAGAGGTTGACATCCCTCGTCCAGCCTCATTGTCACAGTACACAGCCAGTATGCCTAAGCATACCCACTCCCATGTGGCCACAAATATTGGACAGTCAGAGGGTGGGGGCATTGAACAGGAGAGTGTGGTTACTGAGGCTGCAGGGAGTGTTGACACTGGCCATAGCCAAACAGTTGGTGAGGTTAAACCAAGGCAGTTTGATAGGGGTGCTCATAGGAGGCCTGCTGTCCCTCCACCACCTGTTGAAGGTGTCTCATCATGCGTCAGCTGGTAAATGTTTAGAGCCATCATGGAGGCACAGGCACATTCCAAAAGGTACTCCTGCACAATGCTCAAGTTATGGATGTAGTACAGTCTGACATCCATCACTACCTCCATCATGTTGCTGATACTCTGGAATGGTTGACTGATGCAGTGGAAAGACATTGGTCCCAGACAGATTGCACAGGGTTAGTCCTTGGAACACATGGTGTCTGTGATGGAACATCTGGTTGGAGTACTTAGGTCAGCAACTACTTCTGCTGAGAGTCAATGTGGCCATACACAGTCACTCTCCCATAGTGGCAGTGCATCTAGTGCTCCAGTCGGGAGTGAGCTGTCGACACCAAGACATGGCAGACCATGGACTCATGGTCCTGGGTGTTCCTGTGGGGACACTTTCTCAGCAGACAGCAGTCACCCTCAGGTAGGAGCACAGCATCTGACCCAGAGCATGGAGGTGCCAGTGCAACTCAAGGTAGAGCCACTTCACATGATTGAGGGCAGAGATGATGAAGTGCCAGTTCTACAATGCACGGCTCACAGTTGTCCAACATACAGATACGTAGGGCTAGCACTGAGCTTGGCTCTGTACACACACCCACTCACACACCACTGTCAAAAGCAGGGCACCTACAGACACACACACCACATCTCCATGCTTCATCTTGCCTACTTCTCTTCCTGTCTCACACACACATGCATGTCATTGGTTAGCCTAGGCTTTCTGCACCGCCATCAACACACTGTGCAAGTGATGATACCTGTGACACATCCTGGTCATCTTTCTCATGGATGCAGGGAAATAAAGCTGTGTCTGATGCATAGGGTGACTATCTACAAAAATGACCTATCATCCATTGTGTCTTTTTGCATGCTACTTGTACTGTTTATGTACAGATATTGCACAATGCCATTTGTAATGAGCCTAGATTCGTATCATGTGTGCACATTACCATGGATGTTGTAGAAATAGCTTTGTGGTCACACAATAAAAGGTGTCTCATGGAAATGTCTATGATTCTTTTTCAGGATTCTGTAGGACACAGCTATGCCTGCACATGTACGATCAAATCACCAACATCAGGGCACAGGATTGACTGTCAGCAGAGAAGAAAATGTCAGCAGAAAAGTAAGTAACTATAGTGTCACTGGAACATGGGTTCATTTGTGTTTAATGGGTGAGCGAACATAAGGGTGTCTTGAAGCCTAGCCATGCATCCCTAAACTGTGACAAGGGCTGATACCCTGGAAGAGTGCAAGCAGGGTTTTGGGTGCTGAAACATCTACAGGCCAGAGTTTTGGAGATGAACAATCTCCACTTTATCTGTGTCCATTTCAGGCATTGGTGCTAAACCATGTATAATTGTCCTGTTCCCAATCCAAATGTGTAACTTGCACTTGTTTTACATTAGGGTGGAACTGTATTTCACATGGATGGAAAGCCTATTATATATAGGGTGTAGTGTCTGGGTTATATACCTGTCTGTCCAGCATGTCACATTTATACCACAGGCAAGGTATAGGTCTGGAGAACAGGAAATTTTGGTGCTAGTTGTTTTGTGGATATGCAGGAGGACCACACTGGGATCTGAAACCCCCTGTATAGCAGCCATACACCTCCCCTCCAAAGCATGTTGGAGATGAAATACACAGATAGGGCCTTAATGTAGTCTCCATATGACATGTTACATACAGTGGTTTACTGGAAACCTCAGTGGTTGCTACAGTTGATGGATATGCCTGCTTGGTTATGTGGCAAAGGTGGCATTGTATTTAATGACAGGTCTGATGAATCCTGAATATGCTGGAACAATGACTTCTTCAGATTTACCTGTCCTATCTTGGTTTACAGGTTGTACTACATGGAATGCTTTACCCAATATTACTGACAAACGTCAGTCAAAGGCTGGATCAGTATTGATATGTTCATAAGTCCCTGACTACTTGGTTAAACGTAGGTAGTGTGCTGTCAATACAATAGTTACAATGGCTGGATCACTCCCCAATGGATAGTATTGTGCAGTTCTTGGTATTTACTGTTGGCCATGGCTCTGACAACAACTATATGTTTGTGTTAACCCCTCCTGGATAACATTTGCGTCTGTGTGGGATGCAATGACAGTTCCTCATTTGCAATCATCAGCAAATTTAGTGAGCCACAGACCACTGACAGTGACCATGGCTGCAGAGATGTTATTGCCTAAAAGGAGCAGTACAAGGAATGATTTGTGAGGGAGTCCACCGGTGACTGGCCTCATAGTAGAGGGAGACTCCTCATTGCTAATGTCATTGATTCTATCAGTCAGCCATTTGGCTACCACCGGCTGACATACTAGTTTGCACCTAACCACTTGGGTCTGTTAACAATGAAATGTCTTGTCAAGCCATGGTAGGTGGAGTGACTCATGTTTCTCTCATCTATTAATTTGTTAACCTTATCAAATAAGTCCACCAAGAAGGGTAGCCATGATCTGCTCATGACTAAACCAAACCATGTTTGGCCCAGTGTTTGTGGGTGTACTACATCTCTACTGATCATCTACCAGTGTGGGTGTACTACAACTCTACTGATCATCTACCAGTGTGGGAGTACTATATCTCTACTGATCATCTACCATTGTGGGTGTACTACATCTCTACTGATCATCTACCAGTGTGGGTGTACTATATCTCTACTGACCATCTACCAGTGTGGGTGTACTATATCTCTAATGATCATCTACCAGTGTGGGTGTACTACATATCTACTAATCATCTACCAGTGTGGGTGTACTACATCTCTACTGATCATCTACCAGTGTGGATGTACTATATCTCTACTGGCCATCTACCAGTGTGGGTGTACTATATCTCTACTGATCATCTACCAGTGTGGGTGTACTACATCTCTACTGATCATCTACCAGGGTCTGTAGATGGGCCTCCTTTGTGCAGAGGGATGACTGCTGATGTTCTTCGTTCCTGAAGCACAATGCTTTTGTGGTGGCTACACTGAAATATTATATTCAGAGGTCCAGAATGGTCATATGTGCAACTCCTTATTGGAGGTATTTCCATCATGGTTTCCAAGATAAATGTAACCCGAGGTGTCTGAGTTTGTACAGAACAACACTGCAGAGGAATACTAATATGTACACCCTGTAAACATAAGTATGGAGTATTTAGGCAGTTATTCTGATGTTAGTATTCAAGCAGTGCCTATTGAAAACAGAGGACCTTGTGTAAACCTTGTGATAACTGCTGAAGACAGGGGAGTAGCCTGAATTGCTGCTGCCTGGCTACTACTACTGAAACACTGGCAACTGGTTCAGGCAAATAAAATGGTAGGCTCCAGATGAAATAAGTGTATTTTATGGATAAAATAAAATGCTTTTCATCCAGTTTATTAACTTAAACTTATTCAGATAAAAAACAAGTACAAATTAGAGTTTTAAATAACCTTCCCAGTTCTCCCATGTGATTGTTCAGTAGCAAGCCCTTAAAGGAACATCACTACAATACCATCCAAGGTCATTCTTCACTGTTACATAGGTATAATAAATATATACATTGTAAAATGTATCAGTTATTTAACTTATGTCAAATATTATTTAGAAATACATTTTATAAAATGCATATGTTAAAACATATTTTAGAGCATATTTGGATGGTGAAACAACTGTTTTGTATCCTAGCAATATGTCAGCAGTCTGTGTTTGGCATATGAGTCTGTTTGCATGAGGATGGACAGGCCTGTGGCAAAAATAAACTTACTCAGGTAATGAGTGGGTCTGTTCATTGAAATCAAGCAGACACAGAGAGCTGTATTGAATGTTGGGTGTTCATGCTGGTATAGTTATATACATATGACTTCACAATATATGTCTATATTCCCATACCATGCCATACATTTCATGAGTTCCACATGGTCTATTAGGGAGACATGGTATGACTCACCACCATCCAGCTAATTGCAAGTAATCAGGTGTGACTCATGGTTATGTGTGTTTTACAGTACATTGTGTTCTGCTGTCACATGTGGTATCATTTACACATATCGATGAAGAAGGCCAGCACTGTGAAGATCAGCTTTTCCAACAGTCATAAGATTACAACACATATTGGTCTGTGCAGTTGCAAATGTCTCTAAATGCTTTATCTAATTCTGAGACTTTCCTTGTGTCCCTTCATCCAATGTTTTACATGTCATAGTGCAGCTTTACTATCTATTATCTGTGTATGTAGGGCAATACAGACAGACACACTCACACATATGCATAGATATATCTGTTTATAAATTTAGAAATATATAGATAAATATATACATAAATATTTATTTCTAAACAAAATAGTGTGTGGGGCAACCGATTTGCACTCTGCTTAACTAAGTGTGTGAGCATGCTCAGGGGCATTTTGGCTTGTTTGCACATTGGTTAGCAACTTGTAAATGGGAGGTGCACTGCTGACATTGAGACTTCCTGTTGCATAAACTGACTCCATTCCACACCTAGGCTGGATGCCTGAGATGACATGGAAAACTGCAATCTGGATCTACCTACATACACAGTTCCTCGAATTAATTTACAGTTTCAATCACTGTGCCCTGCATTTAATAACCACCTTTCTCTTTCTGTCTTCTAAATGTCATATGCTTACTTTTTGATGCATTTAACAGCATCTGATGCTCCTGTGGCCAAGTTCTTGTACAGACATGCCCAATCTGTAACACATTTAAACAGTATGCCCAATCTCAAGCCATCTGCATACAGACTATGGAACAACTGTAATGTTAAAGATAGGTCTTCAGACAACTGTAAAGCAATTTGGGCCTATTACAGAGCTTTATAGGACACCCTAACTGTAATCGTAAATATTACTTGCCCAATTGCTGTATGATACTTGCTATGCCCTATATGTAAGCCATGCAATTATCCATCTTATCTAGATTGCATCAATACCTGGTTGTTCTGATGTAGTGATCACTGTGTTGCATATGGGTTTGTCAGTTAAACATGAATCACATCACAGCACAATCCTTACATTCACAACTGTTATTATATTGTTATACTACATCATGTTACAGGAGGTACTGGATGTGTTTTTTGCATACACATGCCGATATGTGTTTTTATGTCCCAGCCTTAACAATTCTGCTAATAAGTGAAAAACAAGGTAAAGTGCGGGTGCAAGTCCAAGCCACACCACTAATCCACAAATGAATGATAAACGCTGATGTTTAACGCTAGTTTATTTTCAATTAAAATGCGTTTTCGCCGCTAAAAAAGACAGCAGCTTCCTCAGAACAAATACAAAGTATCAACCGCCAAACCATTTAAATATTAACAGGAAGTGCATAAGTTCTCATCATTTCCTGTTCTGGCGTGAATACTCTGAAAGCAAACAGAAACATAGAAAATAAATTATCAGTTAATACATACTGATTAATAGAAATTATACCTAAATTTTAGATCAAAGACAAATTCAATGAAAATGTATACCCATAGTGCCTAATACATAGTAGTAAAGCACTTAAAATTCTAGTCGTGTTAAATTCATATTTATAAACACAATATATGTCGAAATATAAAAATCTCAAATTTATAAATTTAAAATGATATTTATTAAAATATATTGTGTTATGTGACAATATCAAAAACAGTATCAAAAATGATATAGCCAAAAAATATCACCATGTTAAGGGTTCATATTATAAAATTGTATTGAAAAATACATTATATGATATGAAGCACCACTCTGTTAGATAAACCTATCTCATGTAACTTTTCATGCTAAGAACAGCTGAAATGTTACAATTCTCGTTGAGGCCGGGGGGATTGAAGGCATCTAATCTAATTTGCCATTCCAATTCCCGTAACTCCAACATAAGGGAAAGGGGACCACCTCTCACACTAGGTAACATTCGGTCAATACCCATAAACACAAATTTATGGTCTGGATTATTTAATGTGTGTTTGGCAAGGGCGTTGTCAATCTTACTATTCCTAATAGCGTAAACATGTTGGTAGACACGTTCTTTCAACTTCCGATCCGTCTTACCAACATAAAATGCTGGACATTGTTGGCAGAACGCGACATACACAACTGATTTTGTCTCACAATTAATTCTGTGGTAAATGTGATACTTCCTCCCTTTCAAACAGAAACATTCACCTGGTTTTAAGAATTTACACCAATTACACGCCCCACAAACTATTGTCCCCTTATTTTTATTAAATTGGTTCATGTATGGTCTCCTTTGTAACAATTCTTTTAAATTTTGCCCTCTTCTATATACAACTTTTGGGAATGTTCCCAATTTCTCTACGAGGAAAGTGTCGTTACTGATAAAATGCCAATTTTTGAAGATGATTTCACATATCATTTTTGAATCAACACTAAAGGTAGTGATGAAACTGGTTGAGTAATCCCCACTTACTCTCGCTACATTGTCCCCAAGAGTTGGACTCACTATCAAAGGTCCATGGGAACGATTCAGTGGACTCCCACTTTGAATTCCTTCACTATCTTTCACACCAAGTAAGGGTTTATAAAAACCAGTCGATCGTTTAAACCTTACCTCATCAATAATACTGTCAATGAAGGTATCGGGGTAGCCTCAAAGATACCTCAAGAAACAACATTCCTGATTGAAAGAGTTAGTTGTGTTACACATACGAACGGCCCTCACCACCTGTCCCTTCACAATAGATCTTTTCTGTCTTAATGGGTGTGAACTAGTGAAGTGGAGGAGAGAATTGCAATAAGTAGGTTTTCTGTGTACAGAAGATAGGTAACATTTACTAGTGCTATCCTTGATTAACCTGACATCAAGGTAATCAATTTCATGTACAGAAAACTGGTGTGTGAATCTAAGGAAACTTGTTGTCATGTTCATATATTGCAACAAAGTTTCCGCATCAGTACCAACCCCATGGAATAAAATAAAAATATCATCTAGGAAACGCGTGTAAAAATGAATTTTGTCTTTAAATTCAACATTATTCAATAAATATCTATTTTCCCAAAAGGACATAAAAAAGTTTGCCACACTCGCCCCGCAGGGGGAGCCCATGGCCACCCCTTGTTTTTGAAGATAAAATTTATTATCGAAGATGAAAAAATTGGATCCAAGAACGACATCTAATAGTTCTGTTATGATGTCAATTTCATTTTGGATAACTTCCATTTCTTGTAGTTTTAAACCAATCCATTCTATGGCTTCCTGGTGGGGAATGGAAGTGTATAAATCGACGACGTCGATGGTAAGGAAGTTGTCACCTTCATCGAATGAAATATTATTGATATTATTGAGGAATGACCAGGAGTCCTTACAAATGACTGGAATGTTTTTAATGTACTTGCCCAATATGTAATCTATCAATCTAGCGCAGGGGTATATCATAGAAAGTCTTCCATCGACTAATGCTCTCATAGGTGGATTCCCAAGATCCTTATGGATCTTGGGGATTCCGAACATGACCGGGGCCTTAGGGAAAGAGATGTCCAAAAAATTATAAACATCAATATCTATCTTCCCTTCAAGGAACATATCACGTAAGTATCCTTTAATTCTGTTATAAGAAACATTCATTTTGTTTAATTCTGCTAATAAGTTATCCAAAAGTAACAATGTACTTATTAAATAGAGCTTAGAACTGTGGCACAGATGCATATGTGTAATTACTATATGAAATACAATCATACTAGTATAGCACATGCACAGACAGTCTGTAAAAAGAAATATGCATTGCTACTTCACATGCATAATAATCAGATATGTCAGGATTAGAACCCTGGACACCATCACACAACTAGCCACAAAGCTGGTAGATGAATAAGTAATCATTCATCACATCATCACCTGCATAAATATATACTGTGAGATCCACAATTAAATTACACATAAATGCATGTTCATATTGTGCATTACTGTACTGATGCTGTGTAGCATACTACCTGTGTGAAAGGTCATACAGCATAACTTTAGTGTTATGGCAGTTACAGGGGGACAGTGCTGTTTTGCAGGGTGAAGAAGTAATGCACATGTTCTGCCAGACACACAGTGGTCTTTCAGTTAACCTCCCTTTCCAACATGTCCCTTGAATGATGTACCGGAAATCTTTTGCAGTAGCACTGCATGAATATTCCATGCATGAGGTCTACTGACTACAAATGGTGATGTTAGTGGAATGGTTGTCAGTAGTTCCATGTGGATGTACTGTCTTTCCAAATATGCCAGTATAGTAGCCTGCATATTGTACCTGGTCCATAGCTACATAATAATCCATTGTAATACTGTGTAAATTATGGACTTACCTTGCAAGTGCAGTAGTTGACAAGACTGTATTTCAGAGATGACTCTGTGTGATGCAAGCAGTACACAATCAATAGATGGATAGGTATAGGATGTCTGAGTTAGCTGAAGTCACTGTGACAATCTGTATGAGAGTAGGACTGAGGTGTTAGTCCCTAGGTTGTCAGTGAATGTGCTATGCATTGTCTCTTAGCCAAAGCCAAGGCATACCAGGCACACCTACATCTGCCAACAGGGACATCATCATGGGATTCCTCCTCTGTGTCCTACTGTGACTGTGGCTGTGGTGACCTAGGCCCTAGTGGGGGACTGTGAACCCCTTCCCTTTGCTGATCCTGCTGCAGCTGTTTCCACAGGAACAAATTGTGTAGCACAGCACATACTGCGAATATCTATGCACATGTGACTGGGTTATACTGCAAGGCTCCACCAGATATACAGAGGCACCGGAAGCATGCCTTCGGAAGCCCAAATAAACACTCTAAGATATGCCTAGTTTGTGCATGTACCTCATTATGGCATTCTTCTGTGGGTGTGTGCACTTCTGATGGGTTCATCATCCACGGTTCCAGGGCATAGCCAGCATCCCCCAGTAAATATCCCTGTGGGAAGTCCACCCTGGCAAACATCTGGTACTGCTGTGATGTGTGCCAGATGTGGGAGTCTTCGGAAAAAGAACGTTGATCCGTTTGGGTCAAACTTGCTGTGGTTGCGAGTGAAAGCGCTAAACCAGGATTATTGTATAACATTAAATTTGTTCTTTTTACTATCCGGTGGATTTATTTTGCTGACAGCTGTTTTATTACTGACATCAGTTGTTGTGTGGAAGGAACTGTTTGGGGAGGTGTTTTTGCTTCTGTGTTTCAAGATGTGGGAGTCTTGATAATGGCCAATGTTGCCAACACACGCACTCATGATAATCCCCTGGGCATTTTACACAACTTGGCAGTTAAAGGATAGGTATCCCTCGCAGTTAATGTAGATTCTACTCTGCTCACCAGATGGTGCTTTGATGGATACATGAGTGCAATCTATGGCATCCAGTACTTCAGGGTAGTCTGCTGCACTGTATATATGTTGCATATTGGTGGCCCTCACCTCAGGGTCAAGGGGTAAAGATATGTGCTCACTGGCATGTGGGAGCATAGTGTCCTTGATGCAGATGCCTGGGACACCCCCATCATGTCCCCAGTTGTTCTTTGAAAAGTACCTGTAGCTAGTATCCTGAGGGCTACATATACATTAGTTTCCACTGGGATGGGTTACCCTCTGTTAGCTCTGGCTCTGAGTTGAGGGTGGCAGAGCTCAGTGAGCTGTTGTAGTATGTCCCTGTCCACCCTGTAGCGCTCTACAATTTCCAGCTCATGTAGCTCCTGGCAGGTTACCCTGAGCCTGAACACTCTTCTCCTCCTCTACCTAGGCCTATGGTCATCAGCACCAGCAGCATTGCCTTCAGCATCTAGCACATATCGATGTAAAATAACTGCAGAAGCCCCTATCATTATTCAGTTTAAAATTCCAAAGTCTGTAGGTTCATAGGTTCATAGGTTCATAGGTTCATACTAGGCTATCTGCCGTAGGGCATTTATAAGCCTAGCCAGAGTTGTGTGCCTTTCACCACCCCTTAGGTTGAAGAATACTATACCCATTAGTTTGCCGTGCCTCTGTCCAGCAGTGATACAGAGATGATCCCGGGGTAAACCTACGATCTCCCATCCACTGGTCAGGATTCCTCTTGAACAGAGCCAGCGAGGTGCTCTGTCTCACATAGACCGGGATTCTGTTCCACAGCATAGGGAGTCTCTGGGTGATGAATCTATCCCTCTAGCACGTCCTATTTATATCCGTGTTGAGGTTTAAGTCTCTTGCTCTTGTGGCTCTGGTGGATTTGGATTTTTTGAGGTGGAGCATGTCCATTAATTCTGGGTTGGACATGGCCTTGTATGTCAGGCACAGGTCACCTCTGAGCAGACGGTATGTGACTGAATAGAGCTGGAGTTTCTTCAGTCGGGCAGCATATGGCATATTTTTGAGCCCCTTTATCCTTTTGGTGAGGAACTTTTGGGGTCTTTCCAGTTGCTGCAGGTGTCGGGTAAGATACATTCCGAATGGGGCATTGTACTCAATCATTGGTCTGATAACTGAAGAGTACAGGGGAACAATGACCTCCCTTGATCTGGATGTGAATCCCTTCATAATCAGGTGGGCAATGTAGAAGGTCCTCCTAACCACTTTGGCAATGTGAGTGTCAAAAGAAAGGTTACTGTCAACTTGGGTCCCCAGGTCCCTGATAACCTCTTCTGTGCTTAATGGATTGCCACCTATGTGGTAACTTGGGGTTACCTTGTTTTTACCAAAGGGTATGACTATACATTTTTTGGCGTTTAGCTTAAGGCCATGGCTCTGGCACCAGTTATCCATTTCTATGAGACCTCTCTGAAGGATATCTGTGTCTGATGGATTTTTAACTATGGCGCCCAGTTTGCAGTCATATGCAAACTTTGTCAGCCACAATCCTCCTATGTTTGCCTGCACTTCTGAAAAGTAGATGCCGAACAAGAGGGGGCCCAGGACTGAGCCATGTGGGACACCGCTTGTGACTGGCTTGGAGTCTGACATGGCACCAGCAACTCTAACCCTGTGGGTTCTGTCCTAGAGCCAGTTTGCAACCCATCTGTGACATATGGGTTTACATTTAAGCTGGTTTAGAATATTGAGAGAAAAACAGAATGTAGGGTGTATGCATACTTTATACAGTTGTGGTGTAGGTCCACCATGTAGGATTGGCTAATTTGGATGCATGTCAGCTGCTTAGAATACAATTAACATGATTTAAAGACCTTACTTACTTGTGTGCCATGAGCACCATGTATCTTAGCATACAGAAGTAGCTATTCTGAATTGAATATTTCCAGTTTTAATTGATGGCTTCCTATGTCACCACTGTGCCTTGGGTGGTCAGGGATGTGAATACACTTAGATATACAGCGTACAGTGCAAACACGCAGCTAGCACAAAATCTGCTAAAAGCAAATATGATAACCCCCCCCCCCCCGATATTATCTACATTCACTGGGAATGTCAACACCGGGTAGAAGCTTACACAAAAGGGATCAGAGGACACAGTTGCTTATTTTAGCAACTCAACACATTCATCTCATTTGCATACATATTCATGCTGACAGCCTGGAAACTACACTGATCATACCTGTGTGTGCCAGGCAACACCACAAATGTATCATTATACAGACCCAATGCAAGGTCCTACAGTACATTTCTGTGATATACATTTATCAATTTTTTAAATCAATTTTTTTCATTAAGCACATTTGCGCACCGTGGTGCATAGCGCAACAAGCAGAGATTAATAAAAGAAAAATTATTATTGATTATCCATTTCCCTGTGAATTTTTCCACATCTAGAATGCATTTCTCTCAATATTCCTTGTGATATATCTTTTTCAGGGGAGTTATGTCCATATTCATGGACATTTTTCATCCCCTACTGTCCATGTATACTCCTGTACATGTCTACACAGATGACTTTCTGGTTGTTGGATTGCTTCCACTGCCTAATTTGCATATAATTCATCTGCCTATCCAGGAATTTGCATTACACAGATCTTTCCTTGTTTGTGCGAGTTTGGGTGCTGCTGAGTGAGGTTTGCTAAATCTCAAATTGTCTGCACACCATGCATACACAAAAAAAAATTATGTAGGGTTTATTGACTTCTCTCCTATGTAGTATATCTGCCACTAATACTCAGTATGTGTCTAGTTAAGCTCAGACACTGTGCATTAAAAATTACAACCTAAAAAG
This sequence comes from Protopterus annectens, assembly GCF_019279795.1. NCBI lineage: Eukaryota > Metazoa > Chordata > Ceratodontiformes > Protopteridae > Protopterus > Protopterus annectens. The sequence continues at coordinate 1,619,798,678 of NC_056743.1, read as the reverse complement.
GCTAAACTGTTATGAAAATCATGCATGTGCTATTTGGAAACTAGTTATGCTGTTTGTTAAAAAAAAATAATAATAACATTAGTCTACTGTTTAAAATATTCAGAAGTTAATATATCTGAGACAACTAAAATAAGTAGCATTCAACACCTCACTAATATGAGTGTATCTATTAAAGCTGTCGATGTTTGCACCAAAATGTCATAAACAAGAATTAATAAAATGTCATGACATCTGTGGAATATGTACATACTGTTTTTATGCAATTCTATGGTAAACAAAAGTCCTACCCCAGGATTTAATAAACCTACACGGAATGTTGCAATGTCCATGTACATGGTTCCTGCTTGGCAGTGCACCCTGCATATTAATCATAATGCATTCCTGAGGGACAGCCATGGAACACGGTTATTGAATCAGTGTAGGGAGTGTAGTGCCAACTGTGTTTGTAGATGAGTAAGACACTCCCTGCACTGTCCAATTGTATAATGTCAGTTGTTTATTTTATTGTTTTAAGTGTTTGTTTATTTTTTAAAAAGTATGTTTGCACAGCGTGGTGTGGAGAGCAGTAATGCTAAGTGACACTGAGACACTTGTAGAAACCACATGCAATTAATTATTTATTTAAAGGTTATGTGTAAGCATAGCTGAGTGGAATTGCGTGACACAGCATGATGCTCAGCAGTGCTTATAGGCAGCTGAGAGGTATATGTAAAAGTGTAGCCGAAATCCCCATATCATTATAGCTAAATGGCTAGATGTATGGCCTTATGAGCAGTAGGTCTAGGGTTTGCATACATGGAAGGGAAAATATGCATTTATTTTTGAAATACCAGTTATATTTAAATTCTGGCCTCCTGCACTCTGCTATGCTCTGCTAACAGCTAAAAATGTTTATACATTGCTCAGCTCTGCTTGGCTTGTTTTCACACCACTAAGCACTGCTAAGCATAGAGGTCTTCGGGTTTTCTCACTGCTCAGCTTAGCTGTGCTAGTTTATGAGCTACTAAGTGACAGACCATATTTTTAAATATTGCCCAGTAGTGTGTAGAGGCAGGAAAATAGGCTATGTTAAGCCCAATAGCCAGGTATACAGCATAATCTTTTAGAATTCTGTCTCTGAAGGATATTATGACAAGTGTCAGTGAGGATTTGCACTTTTCACATGTAGCATTGGGGCATCCTGGAGTTCAGGGTCATGGTTGGACTCTTTGTAAAAAAAATATGAAGACCGGCTTCTGCAGGTAGGTTATCAGGACTCAGAGTGTAGGGAGGTAGAATGGGACCAGCTGGCAAGGGAACTAACCAGTGCAACTGGTATCCCCTGCACAGGTGAGCAGTGTCATCACCACCATGATGACCTAAAGAGACATAAGGAGGACCTCTTGAACACCTAGGTACAAGAAATTCAAGCAGGGGATGTCCCACATCTATGTAAGTACTCTTACCTCTGTACCACCAGTATCTAATCGGAATGTCTGCTAAACAGGTATGCATAATGGTGTGCTTCTCTCCCAACAGTTGCAGAGGAGAGACTTGCAACCTCAAAGTGCATGCCATCCACTTGGCCAGGTTGCACAGTGAGTATGGATGTATTATGCTAACTGTAGTGAAATAAGAAAGAAAGACTAAAGTATTACCTGCAATAAAGTATGTACATCACAGTTTGTATTGCAATAAAGTGGACTTAGATCTGTAGTGCAATAAATGAATAATGCCAACTATAATGAAATAAAAACATGAAGCAATACTATTACCTACATTAAAGTATATACAATAAAGTCTGTAGTGCAATAACTGTGGAAGTAGAGCTGTATTGCAAGATCTGAATAATGCCAACTGTTGTTCAATAAAAATTTGAAACAGTACCAGAAACTGCATGAAAGTATATACAATAAATACAACACCACCAAAGTAAATAAAATAAATACCAATAGGTGACTCTATAGTCAGGCACACTGACGTCCCACTCACTAGGCTGAATAAGGAGAAGGTTACTGTTAGCTGCCTGTCGGGTGCCAGGATCCGCCACATAACACAAGAACTCAGGTCACTCCAGAACAAGTACAAATATGACTCTGTCATTGTCCATGTTGGTGTGAATGACCTGAGCCGTACCTCCCTGGACTACATGAAGAGAGACACGGAAGATCTCTCTGATCACGTAGCCCAGGCTGGTATGACCCTGAACCTGAGTAGCATCCTGCCCTCACCAAGAATGATACCACGGTATAAAGAAAAAAATCTCGATTTCAACAATTGTCTAAGTTTCTGGTGTCATTCAAAGGGGATCCAGTGTCTGTCCACCTGGGATGACATGCTCGACAAGCCACGCTACTTTGCTAGAGATGGCTTGCACCTGTCACCCTTAGGCTTTCGAATACTGGCCAAGGCTCTTGCCACCCCCATAGTGCCTTTTTTAGGCAAAGCTCAAAAGACAAACCCACCGCTGTAAATAGCACAAGTAACAAAAAACTGAGGGTAATGCTACTCAATGCCAGAAGTCTAAACCTCAAAATGCAGGCACTCGAGTCACTCCTCAGTATGGAGAAAACTGATATATGTGCAGTAACAGAAACCTGGTTTAAGGCTCCAGAGAGCACCCCAGCACTACCAGGCTAGAAATCATACCATACATTTTGGCCACAGAACCCAAACCGAAATACAAAACGGGGGGGGGGACGTATCCATATTCATCAAGGATACTCACACCTCCAGGTTAGTGGCACAGCACGATGCTTCAGAGATCATCCACGTGCAACTAACAAAGGGCAAAACTGCAATTCAAATTGTAGCTTGCTACACATCACCCACCATGTCCCAGAACCCCCATTCCGCATTTCCGGAAACACTGGGAAACATAAAGGTCCTACCAAACACCCTAATATTGGGTGATTTCAGTTACCCAAACATTAACTGGGAGAACTACTCAAGTACTAACTCCCTTGCCCAACTTTTCCTAGAATTTATAAACTCAAATGCCCTGGTTCAACTGGTCAACACTCCTGCCAGAGGTGACAACATATTGGACCTGGTCATCACCAAAATGGGTGACTGGTGTTCCACACCAGAGGTCAATCCCTCACTGGTTAGATCTGACCATAAACAAATCACTTTGGATATCTATATTCTGCCCCCACCCGCGGACAAGAAAACCACTGTGAAAAACTTTTCAAATGCAAACTTCACGTTACTTAAGTCTGAGGTGGAAAGTTTCAAAGCCCCCATGCTGAAGGATTACACTGTCCAAGCTGCAAAATCCTTTACTAATGCATTCTATGGGCAGCTACAAGAATGCATGGATTGTGCCATCCCAAACAATACCAAGCCTCACTCCTCCAAGAAAAGGAAACCAGTCTGGTGGACTCCTGCCATAAACAAGCTATACAATTGAAGGAGGAAACTAGTACAGAAAAGAGCAAAATCCCAAGAAGGGAAGACATCCCTGATCAGTATCAACAAGAAAGTACGATCCCTCATAAAATCATCTAAGGTGAGCTTTCAAAGAAAAAATTGCCAAGGACTCCAAAGATAACCACAAGGCATTCTTTAGCTATGTCAAGAATCTAAGTGGCAATGCTCAGATCTGCTCGAAATTAGTGCAGAATGGCACAAAATACACTGAACCAACCGATATCGCCAACATCCTGGCAGACAGGTTCAGCGCAAACTTCACCCTGTCTCACCCCCAAAAGGGCCCATAACCATACCAGAAGAATGTAGAGTCCCTAAAATCACAGACACTCAGGTTAAATCAGCCCTCTCCAAAACCAAAAACACAGCATCAGTGGGACCGGATGGTGTCCCAGGCTGCATCCTACACAAGCTCAAAGACGAACTAACCCCTCAGCTAAACACACTGTTCAAACTCAGCCTCTCCACAGGCTACATACCCACAGAGTGGCACACAGCAACGGTTATTCCACAACACAAAGGTGGAGCCACAACAGACCTCGGGAACTATCACCATGTAAGTCTGACTAACTTCGTCTGCAAGGCTATGGAGCACATCATCATGGAACTCATTAACAGAGACATTGGGAACCTCCAAACACTGGACCTTATCCAGTTTGGCTTTGTTAAGTGCAGATCATGCCTCCTAAACCTGGTGGATTTTTTTGAGACAGTTACCATGGCTGTAGATGAGGAAAAGGTGGTACACACAGTCTACCTAGACCTCACTAAGGCCTTCAACACAATTCCCCATTCTGGTAATATGGACAAGCTCACCAGCCTGAACATAAACCCCTATGTCACAAGATGGGTTGCCAGCTGACTGACGGACTGAACCCACATGGTGAGAGTTGTGGGAGCTAGGTCCAATTGTAAACCGGTTACAAGTGGCATTCCCCAGGGCTCAGAACTAGGATCCCTCCTGTTTGGCATATACTTCGCAGAGGTACAGGCAAGCACAGGAGGACTATAGCTGACCAAGTTCGCAGACGACTGCAAATTAGGGGCTATAATTGACTCTCTGGCTGTAACAGACATCCTCCAAAAGGGTCTCACTGAGACGGACACCTAATGTCAAAATCATGGCCTCAAGCTAAATGCCAAAAAGTGCACAGTCATCCCCTTTGGAAAAAAAACAAAGTACCCACAAACTACCACATAGGTAGTAGTCCCCTAAATACGGAAGACATAATAAGGGATTTGGCAACCCAAGTAGATAGTAATCTCACCTTTGATAATCACATTGTCAAACTGGTTAGAAAATCCTTCTATGTAGCCCACCTAATCACAAAAGGGTTCACATCCAGATCAAAAGAGGTCATTGTGCCCCTCTACTCATCACTCATCAGACCCATCATGGAGTACAATGCCTCATTTGGGATGTACCTTACAAGACAACTGCAACAGCTGGAAAGAACACAGAAGTACCTCAACAAGAGGATCACTGGCCTCAAACAGATGCCCTATGTAGCTCAACCCAAGAAACTCCAGTTGTACTTGGTTGCATACCACCTACTCAGATGTGATCTCTGCCTGACATACAAAGCCATGTCCAACCCAAAATTGATGGACGCTCCACCTAAAGAAAACCTTATCTCCTCAAGCCACACACTCTAGGGATCTAAATCTCACCACAACAATAAATAGGACATGCTGGAGGGATAGATTCCTGTCACAATGTCTTCACATGCTTCGGAACAAGATCCCAATCTACATTAGGCAGAGGTCCTCACTAACACTCTTCAAAAGAAACCTTGACGAGTGGATGGGAAACAAAAAGTTTACCTCTGGGATCACTTCAGTGGCTCTGCTGGACAGAGGCACAGGGAACTAATTGAAGGGGGTGGCGAAAGCCAACACATTCTGGCTAGACTTATAAATGCCTTCAGGCAGATAGCCTAGTACCAACCTATGAACCTAAATACCACAAAAGAGAGGAGAAATAAGTCCAAAAACCTTAATATATATTATAAATAATATGAATAAAAATACCACAAAAAGAGAGGAGAAATAAATCCAAAAACTTTAATATATGTTAGTGTCTTGTCTCAATAGATTTTAAGAGATTATATATATATATATATATATATATATATATATATATATATATATATAATTAAAGTTTATGTATATACAATAACGTCTATATTGCAATAGCTGTAGAATTAGAGCTGTTTGTCAAAAAATAAATAATGCCACCTATTCTGCCATAACACATGAACCACTACCAATAACACCAAGGTAAATTGTGTACATCAGGTTGTCTTGATTTAACCATTGCAGTACAATTGTTATTGGTCTCTAATATCAGTGAAGTCAACAAACGATATCAGATCATGGAGTGGGCTACCTCACCCATATACCTTGCTTATCTTCTGTTTCTGGATGACAAGAGCATCATGTGGGCAATATTGGCCTAGGAACAGCATGTCCTATTTATTGTTGTGGTGAGATTTAGATCCCTAGAGTGTGTGGCTTGAGGGGATAAGGTTTTCTTTAGGTGGAGCGTGTCCATCAATTTTGGGTTGGACATGGCTTTGTATGTCAGGCAGAGATCACATCTGAGTAGGTGGTATGCAACCAAGTACAACTGGAGTTTCTTCAGTTGAGCTGCATAGGGCATCTGTTTGAGGCCAGTGATCCTCTTGGTGAGGTACTTCTGTGTTCTTTCCAGCTGTTGCAGGTGTCTTGTAAGGTACATCCCAAATGAGGCATTGTACACCATGATGGGGCTGATGAGTGATGAGTAGAGGGGTACCTACAGTTCCGGCTTGGCCCATCCCGTCCCATGCGAATAGCTTGAGAGGCATGTATGTGCTACAGCAGCTACACTGTAACAGCTATAGCATGCAAATGTAATGGCAGCCAAATGTCTTATTTAACACATATAGTACTTTACAATGCTGTTCCTAGGCCAATATTGCCCACATAATGCTCTTGTCATCCAGAAACAGAAGATAAGCAAGGTATATGGGTGAGGTAGCCCACTCCATGATCTGATATTGTTTGTTGACTTCACTGATATTGGAGACCAATAACAATAAATTGTGTACACCTGCATTCTATAAACTAATGTATAGATTACCTACTATCTCTGTCATGCTTGTATTTTATACATGTGTGTTCTACTGTCACTGCAGTCTAGTATATAACTGTAGTAGTACTACCAGGTCATATATATTGGTTACAGGTGAGTTCTAAGCAAATATCAGTCAGTCAGTAGTCAGTAGTGAGTCAGTAGCTCATTTTGTTAAATGTTCTGTCTGTAGTACATTTTGCCACTCACAGACCAGGGTTCGAATCTAGTGCTATGTAGCACTAAATATTACAGTACCAGTCAAGTGTTTACAGATTCTATCTCAACAGGCGCTACATGTAAATGGGTGAGGTAGCCCATTTTATGAGTAAATAATTGTGTGTTTAGATGTTGCAGACTGTTAAAATCATTAGCAAGAATGTGAAAGTACAGCATAATGTAAAGGAAATAAATATAATAATTATAAAATATAATGAAATAAATAACATGTGTAATCTTAGTATGGCTGTATGCCTGGAGTGTCTGTTCAAATTTACCACAGCTAATTCATACATTTCATGCAGATGTCCTCTGCAGTCACTGCTATTGGGTTCTACCCCCATGACTGCCAAGCAAGGCATGATAGCTATTTAGGTTCTGTACTGTGCACATACATGTCTCTCATGTGTCACGCTCTCATGCAATGTAATTAGTAGTACATAATCCATCTATCACAGGATTATCACTGGCATGATTACCTAAATTGCAAAGTAGCACTGCATCAGCCCACAGTGCACCTTGATAGTTATATAGATCCACCTGATGTGCCACTGTTCTGTGTAGTAGTGTACCTACAGTTCCGGCTTGGCCCATCCCGTCCCATGCAAATAGCTTGAGAGGCATGTATGTGCTACAGCAGCTACAGGGGACTTGTACACATAAATAAAGCACAGACCCATAAGGTAGTTACTAGTACTGTTCTTAAGTAAATAACCTATAATGGTACCAATGGACTGTTTTTCTCTCTCTCCCCACCCCTTATCTTCATTTCTTTGTTACTGGTATCCATTGGTTATGGTTTACTACACATATATGTTGTTAAATTACCTGTATTTTGGCATGTTTATTATTATTGCCATGCATTACAATGATTGCATATAAAAATATCTTGTTGAATTACCTATTTTGTTGGCCTTATACTGTAACTGTTACTAGCATGCTGTTAACATACTGACTGTTCTGTCATGTATTGTTTGTGTTTCACATAATATGGATTGATATGTAATTGGGTTATTTCAACTGTTCTGGTATGCTGTTATTACTGTTTTGTTCATAACTAACCTATACTTATTGCTATACCTCCATCACCACAGCACATCAGGGTAGGCTGGTTCCCAGTGATCCGCCTACTTTGCCTCAACTGGCCATGGCATCTGTTCCTAGCATATCTGGGTGCCAGGCCAGTGATGCCCCCTCCACAACCCCTACATCACCTGCAGCATTGGGTGAAACTGCCTCAGGTGACGGTGACCAGCCTCCCCTGGGAGCTATGACAGAAGGGCTGCAGTCACCCAACAGGAACTGCCAATTATGGTGCATAGGATCATTCACTGGACCTACTATGTTACCTGTGCAAGATTGAGGGCATATTGGCCAACCTGGTGGGGCAGGCTGGCCCTGGTGCCCAGCCTCCAGCACAGCCACCTTTGGGGCAGTGATGGAACTGTGTCAACTGCCCATGGGTGGATGTTAGTCATGCTGCTGCCATCTGGAGGTATATGCAACTCCAATTCCACAACACCCTCCATGCCCAAGGTGCTTACCCCATACATGTGTCACACACTGCCTCTGTCTGCTGTCTTGTCTGTCTGCTATTGCAACTTCTCCTACCCAGCTTACCTCACCACACATACCTTTGTCCCTTCGCCAACATTCTACTCTCTCCTTAAAAAAAAATAAATAAATAAATAAATAAAAATGGGCATCTGTCACAAATAAATAAATAAATAAATAAAATATCACCATACATAGCTCTTCATTTCATGTGTGTGTCCACTGGACACAACTAATGTGGTACAAATGGTTTGACAACACATTTATGTTGTCCTCACTCCTCTTGCTGGAATTTGAGAGTCTAAATTCATCTACAAAACCTGTCAAAATGCACAGCTGTTCCTGTACAAGAAACGTATAGCTATGGTTCTTCCCTACACCTATCCTGAGCATCCCTACCTGCCTTTTACATTGCTTTTCCCCCTGCTTGCCCCCATTTTACAACTTTCCTATCACCCCCTTTTTCTTTATTTTTTAGCATGGATTTGTGCCGAGTGGTGTGGTATGGTGAGCTATACTGCTTCACTTAGCTCAGCTTAAATGTCTATATGTTTCTATCACATTGTTACTCACAGGTAGAGAATAAACACCTCTGGCAAGTGTCGAACCCTGGGCCCTCTTAACTATACCACATTACATTAAATCACCATGCTACACAGACTTTGGGTAACACAGGTGTTTCCAGCAAAACATACTACTTGCTACTTGCAGACATTACACATGTAACTGAAATAAAAAAAAACAGTGAAAACAGGGAGTGTACCCTGGACTCTGGTGCAATAATAAATAAGAATGAAAACATACTAATAGATGTATGTGAGGCCTGTGATAGCAGGTATATGTGCCCTTTTATCAGCAACTTGTGGAAAGACAACTGGGACCCTGGTGCAGAAATACAACCATATAAAGCCACATACATACTCATGGATGTAGAAATGTTTCTCACAGCATGTATATGTACATATATATCCTGCAAATACACATGCTTTTGCAGTGTCTCAGTTGCTCAGTCTGTTAAGCACCTCTTATGCAGTGCATTTTGCCACACACAATCCTGGGTTCGAATCCAGTGTTGTGTTGCACTTCAATTACATTATTGTGAAGATAGCAAGTAATGACTGAGTCATGCAATTTTACTCCCCACAGGTTAGTGCTACTTAATTAAGTGCTACCCAGGTTTGCTAGACAAAGGCCTGCAGGCAGAGACACAATGCACATATCTGTATAGCCTAACTATATCTGGTCTTTTACTCTATTAGTTGCACTGTTGCATAACAGATGTACCTTAAGCACATGACCTTACTGCACTCTACAAAATACCCTTGCCGTGGCTCTGCCTTAACAACAGGCCTGACACAGCTGACACAGTTACATGTAAAGTGTTCACACTCCCACTATGTGTTGTAGGCTCCAGCAGCAGCTGCAGCTTGTAGCATACACAGCTTTATGTAAAGGTAGCTGTTACAGACCTATCATACCTCCTAATCCCCTAGACGAAGGGATCCGGACACAGCCATACTTAATGGAGGGGGCAAAGGCTCACAGATAGGGACATTTTTAACAGTTTGCCCCTACAAAGATAGAAAGTTGATAGAATAACAGCTATTGCAGTAGCATGCATAACCTGATGGGTATGCAGTGTGACACACACACATGTGTCTCTTCCCTTACTGACCTCAGCCCACAGTGATTGCCAGTACACTCCCACATGACCTCAATGGTATGGGACACTGACCACACATATAAGGCAAAACTGTGGACATACGTCATAAATCTCTACAGTGGACAGTGTTTGTACCGACCCTCTGTTATGCTGTATTCTCAACACCTCAGTAATATCCATCTCAAAAAGTAAGACGGGGCCAAGACCTACATGAAGACCTTATATATTCTATTGTGGTGGCATGTCATTGGCTAATGATAGTGCAATACAGCTTTTTTGGCTGCAATCAGCAATTCGGAGCCACAGAGTGGTGCAGATGCAATTACATGCGAATGAGCAGTAGCTTACAAGGGCAAGCAGCTGGTTATGGGGAACAGGTCTGTATGAGACTTAACACACACAGAGAGTGTATTATCAAAAGATTACTGAAAGCAAAGTCCAATAAAGGAATATTGCACTCCACCAGGTATGTAATAGATTTCTCCATATAACGGAATGCAGATGGGAAGATGGAGGTAAGGGGAATAGGGATTACATCAGTAAGTATGTCTTAGATCTATGGTGCTGGCATGTCATTGATATTATGCTGTCCTATACCTACACACATTCCTTTCAACTGCCCCTGATTTCAATCACATCTCAGCTCTGTCCCTGTGAATCCCACCTACAACAGTCGGCTGTTGTATTAAAGCTAGTGAGTTACATGTAGTATATAGAGTGACAATAAGGGAGGGTGTACACCCCTGTAATGTCAAATGCTGTACTGTAATCCACCGCCTCTCATTCTGTCCATGTCTCACATAATTAGTTCTAACATTGTAAAAGTGACCCTGGATAAACCTGATGTACTCTGGCTAAGCCCCTGTTTCTACTGACATCTGTCCATGTTTAGTTGAGAGCTATGCCTAACATACCTGTCAACCTCCTACAGCAAGAACTCAAAACAAATCCATAATTAATGGGAAGCAAAGGCCGAAACTCATGGTACATACATGAGGCAGTGATACTACTACTGGCATATCATTCTCAATATAGGTTTACTGGGTATTATGTTTAGTTATATCACATACACTGTCATTTTGCATACCTTAACAGCTGTATTGTACTGGTGATGTTAAATGGATGTAGCTGAAGCACATGCTATAACAGGCCTGACTTGTCTGTGTATGTTGTCGTGAGTTTGTCTATTGTGTATGGGAGCAGAGCTGTGAAGATGTGGGACTTGTAATGCAGTGTGGATTCTCATCTGTATGAGTCTGTGTGGATTACCATACATAATAGTGCAGGTAGTAATGTACTGCTGTTGTTTTGCTTCTCATGGGTGACTGGGGGGTTGGAGTCTGTCCCTCTCACAACCTGATGTCAGTGTTTCATCAGATGCTGCTGCTGATGGTGGCCATAGTGAGACACAGGTGGGGTTGTCCATGGCTGATTCTGTCCCAGTGGTTGACATCCCTCTTCTGTCCCCATTGTCACCACGCACAGTCAGTATGCCTGCACATATAGTCCCAACAGGCCACAGATATTGGGCAGTCAGAGGGTGGTGACATTGAACAGGGCAGTGTGACAACTATGGCTTCAGTGAGTGTAAACACTGGCCATAGCCAGAGAGCTGGTGAGGTCCCACACAGGAGGATTGAAAGGGGTGCTCATAGGAGGACTTCTGTCCAGCCACCACTTATTGCAGGTATCACATCATGGGTAAATCAACGCATGTTTTGGACCATTGTGGAGGCACAGGCATGTTCTGAACACAACATCAGACAGATGCTTAGGGTTATGGATGCAGCACAGTCTGACAATCATGACTGCCTCCACTGCGTTGGGGGCACCCTGGATTGGTTTCCTGCTGTTGTAGATAGATGGTGGGCCAAGACAGTGTCTGTCTTTGACTGCATGATGTCTATGCTGGAATAACTGGTTGGAGTTGGGCACCAAAGGACATGTGGATGGAGGTCAGCAACATCATCTGATGGGAGTCCATGTGGCCATGCACAGTCACACTCCCATACTGGAAGTATCTACAGTGCTACAGAAGGAAGTATGCTGTCCACACCACAATGTGGAAGGCCATGGGCATGTGGTCCTGGGTGATCCCATGTGGAACACAGTCCCAGCATTTTGCACTGTACATCTGACCTTGAGCATGGTTGTGCCAGTGCTACTCCTGGCAGAGCCAGTTCATGTGTTCATGGCTGGAGACAGTGAACTGTCCACTTTATCATGTATGGTTCACAGCTGTCCAACATACACATATGTAGGCCTAGTACTGGGCTTGACTGTGTGCATGCACACACTCAAACACCACTGTTGTATGCAGGTCAGCAACAGACACACATGACACATCTCCATGACCCATTTAACATGCACCCCTTCCTGACTCACACACATGCTTTCACCTGTTTGGAACAGCCTAGGCCTCTGGCACCCTCACACCACATGTGTCATAGCTCTGCCAACTGTGACATCTGTGCAGGGAAATGCAAATATGTGTCTGATGCACAGGGTGACTATATTACTTTACATGCACTTGTTTAGTGCAATATTATTTTGCCATGGCACTTGTTGTGGGCCACTACAAGTATTGTTTGCTGGTATGTGTCATGACTACACATCAAACTTTGTGTATCTTTGTTGCATGATTTTAGAATAGCAGTAGAGTTACAGAATGACAGGTGTGTCATGGACCTGTGTAGGTGTCCATTCCAGGTGTCTGAGGGGATAAACAATGGTCTCATGGCAGCAATACAGCAGCAAAGGATGGCATGGTGGCACAGCAGACATATGATGTCAGCAGGGTAAGGCAGTATGTATGTGTGGCTCCTTAGGTGCACATGTGTATAACAGTGTATCAGGGACAATGGGGGCATTCAGCATAATCATGCAGTCATACTTTGTGTCAAGGTTTGCTACACTCAGTATGTGTCACCTGGGTTTTTTGAATGTACAATTCGAGAAGGTGGTGGTGATCAGTTATGCTTATGTGGAGGTGGGCAATTTAGAGGCCAGCAGCTAGTCACATGCCCATAAAATGCATAACCACTTCATGGAGATAACCTGTATGGGCATGTCAGTAGTGTTCTAAGAAGATACATGTATACACACACACACACACACACACACACACACACACACACACACACACACACACACACACACACACACACACACACACAAACAGCTGGAAGATGTGAGATTAGAACCCCTTCTTTTCTACTATTGCACACTACAGCTTACAGGACTTACGACATGTGCGGTCAGTGCTCTTGGTTGATGACATCAGCAAGCCTTGTAAAGGAGGCTAATGTAGAGGCCAGCATCTGGTCACATGGCCTTAAAATGCATCACCATTACATACACATAGGGCAGATGGGCATGCCTGCAGTGCCACAAGAGAATATATTTACACACACAAGTTGGATGAAGTGAGATTAGAACTCCTACCTATCTACTATTACACACTACAACTTGCAGTACTTATCCCACACTCCACAGAGTTTATCTGATGTTAGACTGTCAGACAGTGTTCTTAAAGTGGATGACATTGGCGGGTCTTGTACAGGAGGGCAATTTAAAGGTCAGCAGCCAGTCACAGGGCCATAATATGGGCATGTCCATAGTGCTGCAAGCGGATACATTTACACACACACACACACACACACACACACACACACACACACACACACACACACACACACACACACACACACACATGTTGGAGGATGTGAGATTAGAACCCCTACGTATCTAGTATTACACACTACAGCTCACAGTACTTATTGGAAGCTCCATAGGTTATGTCTTTTGCATATGTGGATGCAGGCACAGTACTTGTGGAGTATGCAAAGTGGCCTTGTGTTAGACAGCATGTGTAGTCTGCAGAGAGAAACTGCTTGGTACTGTTATTGTATCTAGTGTTCTAGGAGTGGGATACCTGCTAATATCCCTGCTATGTGTGTACAGTTACCAGTATGGCCATATGTGTCTATATGCAGTTTGATAGGTAGGCATGTGGGCAGGGACAATATGGCCTGTCAAAGGCATGCATTGCACCAATTTACATTACACCACATGCGTACCTATGTCTGTCAACAGGGTGACAGTCTGCAGGCAGAGGGGTCTGTGGGTGAGTGGATTATGTACTGTTGCAACCTTGGTCTGATTCCATCAGACAACTCTTGTGATGTGTACGTGCAGATAACCCCACCATTCCAGAGTATGTGGAGACATTCGGACAGGGATTTCTCCTTAAGTGTTGTTGTGCTTGTATGTTATATAAATGTGTTATGCAGCTATATGTGAAGAGTCTGTTTATCATATATATATGTGCCACATACTGATAGATACACTAATCAAGTCTGAGGCGGATAGGGAGAGACAGCTATGTATACGTAGCTGTATGTATGTACAAACATATTGCCACATAGCAGGTCTTTGGGCAGAAAAGGCAACAGACTTGGGCTTAAGTTAGCTAAGTGTAGGAGCATGCCCAGTGTGACTGTCGGTACTTACAAGGTGACTCCAGGTCAGAGCTACCTGTAATCCAATCTGAGATTATGTGTTCTGCAGACCATTGGCTGCTGCACTTATTGCCACAGTACTGCACTTCTTTGATATTGTTCAAGGCATTCCCCAGCTGTTTGCTGACCTTAATATGTGACACATACCTCATAAATGTACACAGCTTCACAGAATGCTCAGAAGTTTGCCTCATATTTTTGTTCGCTTTACATAACATTTTTGTTTTGGGTCAATATTATATGATCAAACATTTAGTTAGTTGAGTAACTACATGTCGATCACTAAATGTTGATGACCCAAAACCACAAATGGCAGATTCCACACAGGGAAACAATGCTGTTGTCCCACCTAAAAAAACAAAACAAAAAACAATAAACACATATCAAGTGGGGGGCTTTACCCACCCACACCCCTCCTAATTAAATATACCAATTCTGAAATCGCTCCACATTGTAAAAAGGGCAAAATCTGCATAACAGCCAAATGACTTGTTTCCCTGTGTGGAAACTGCTGTTCGTAGTTTTGGGTCTTTGACATTTAGTGATCGATGTTTAGTTATTCGACAAACTAAATGTCTGATCACGTAATATATACCCATTGTTTTCTGACAAATTACTGCCACATCATTGAACATTGAATTTAATAAATAATGGCAGACATTTCAGTTTCAGACTCCATACACATTAGGAGATTCATGCTAAGGAATCTGAATGAAGAGGTGAAAAATCAGCAAACAATGGAGAGTAGTAGTAGTGCTGAAATTGAATTCACCCTCAAGTCTTGGTGAATACCTTCGCGAGGTGGACCCTATTTTCATAAAATCTCACCAAGGTAACACTGATATATAGACTGTATTTATATAGCATATATCATGGACAGAACTAGGTCAAAAATGAAAAGAGATAGCTGGGTGCACAAGACCCAGGATAAAATAAACTGCCCAATCCTGGTAGGCGCACTGGTGCCAGGCCTGGAAAAAAATGACACTGTAGAATCTTCAAAATACAGAAACATTCCTACAATGGGGCCAGGCCAGACCCAGGGGGAGGATGCCCCCCATTGTAGAAAAATGTAGCAGTCCACAAAAATCACAAAAACTAATAGGTCATAGAAGAGTCATAAAGATGACAGAGTGGACTATTGAGGATAAGAAACAAATTACTACTATGCAAAAAGCCCAGAATTTCCAGACACAAGATATAAAAAAATTATTAAGAGAGAAATTAGAGGAAAGAAAAATACTTCTGCAAGAAAAACTGTCAGAAGATTCAAATGAAAATTTGCATTCATTAATACAACAGATTTGTGAAAAAACAGTGTATAGATCAAGAAACTTTGACTTGTTTTGAAAAAGAAGCATCTGTGGAGGTGGCAAAAATATAAACAACAAAACCTAGAGATATTTGAAAAGTATAAAAAAGAAATATGGACATGGTAAAGAAAGATATTTGATATGGTGCAATATTTATGCAAAGGAGAAAGCCAAATTAATGAATATAAACAAGGCAGCCTCAAAGATATTCGAAGAGAAATACAGGCAAAGGCAATCAGACATGGAAAATTTCACAATAAAGAAAATAATGTCACAAAGATGGAATGCAGAAAAGAAGATTAATAAAGTAGAAGATTAATAAAGCAGAAGTTAAAAAAATAGAACTTGAAGTTATAGAGTACCTGTGAAGTGAAGGATTTGGTGTAGAAGGTCTAACACAGGTTACATCACTACATGATGGAGTGAGTCCCCAAAATAAGGAGAAACAGAAAGATCAGGAGACATCTGAAGAGGAAATATGGACATGAGAAAGAAAAAGAGATTTAATATGGTGTACTATTTCTGCAAAGGAGAAAACAAAACTAACCGATACAAAAAGAGCAGCACCAAAGATATTTGAAGAGAAATACAGGCAAAGGAATCCAGACAGAGAAAACTTTACAATACAAAAAAGAAGGAGACAAAGTAGAAAAGTAGAAAAGGAGATTATTAATGGAGAAACTAAAGAAATAGAAACAGAGGTTATGGAGTACCTGCAAAGTGAAGGATTCAGTGTAGAAAATCAAAAGCATAAAGCACCACAACAGGACTGAGCAATGGGTATCCAAATTAAGAGGAAATCAGTGGAGCAGGAAGCAATTGGTCAGGTGCCATATCAAGATATTTTGGAGGCTTCCACAGGAAACCAATATAAATGTTCACTTGAAGCTAGATAGCAAGGAAAGAAACAGGAAACTGTGGAAACTCTGATGTAGTCAATGTTGAGGAGTGATAGGCCAGCGAGTCACGATATGACAGATCAATGGCACAGGATGAAATTGAAGAGAAGATGCCATAGGAAGATGCTATCGAACCTTCTACAGAATGCCCACAGGAAGTGGAAAACAAGGGATGTGCCCTCACTTTGGAAGAAAATGAGCTAAGAGAAGAGTTTCTTGATTTAATAGACATGGCTAGATATATTAAGATCAATGAGAGAAATAGACTGCGAAAGGTCAATAAAACCCAAAAAGTCAGAAGTCTGATATGAAAAACAAATGATTGCAGTAATTAGGGCTGCCATAGAGATCCATGCCATATAACAGAAGCAAAAAGGATACATTACTGTACTGCTAAATTAATAACTGATAAAGGTCTATCAAAAGAACACTGAGTAGCGAGGGAAAGAAGGGGAGAAATTGAATAACATCATGAAAGTATTGAACAAAGAAAACTATAAAGCAATTAATACAAGAAGTGTCACTGCTAGAAGACTATAGAAGAGGGAAGATCAACACAAATACTAAGAAAGATAGATGTGATAAAAGCAATGTGCAGTATTAGAACAGACCAGGATCTATCATTCACTATTGCAAATAAACTAAAATATTCAGCACAAGTGGAAAAACTTAAAAGATACACAGCTAAATTTAAAGGAAAAGTACAAAATAAACAATTTATTGATGACCCAAAAATGTTTTATAGAGAATTGGGAAGCAAGATAAAAGGAATTGAAAGACTGACAAAAAAGAGGAAATAGATGCATTATGGTGAAGTATCTATGAAGATCCTGTGGAACATAACAAAGATGTTAAATGGATAGAAGAAGTAAAAGAAAGAAGTATAAAGGTCCATGATATGAAATGGGATGAAATAACAGGCAGAGAGATTGAAACAAAGTTAAGAAAATCTCTAATTGGAAAACCCCAGATGCAGTACATTTGGTTAGAAGTATTAACATCTTTGCATGGAGATTTAGCCATGAGTAAGAACTATGTATATGCACACCCCGAACAAACAACAACCTGGCTAACAACAGGCAAAATAATATTCCTACTTAACAGTAATCCTGCAAGCTACCCTAAAAATTATAGACCAATAACTTGTCTTCCAACGAGGTATAAACTATATACGGGAATTGATACTGACAGAGTTTATACTCATTTGGAAGAAAACTCAGTTATGGCAGTAGAACAAAAGGGCAATAAAAGAAAGTCATATGGAACAAAGGATCATTTGTTGTTAAATAAAGTCATACTGGAGAACTGTAAAAAGGGGAATAATTTAAGTATGGCATGGACTGACTATAAAAAGCATTTGATAGTATCTCACATTCATGGATAATAGAGTGCTTAAAAATGTATAAAATATAATGTACACAAATCGACTACATTAAAGTGACCATGAAACAGTGGCAGATCACTTTGCAATTAAGCCATGATAAAGGACAGATTATTATCCCAGGGAAAAAATTCAAAGGGGGATATTCTAGGGTGACTCTCTGTCACCTTTGCTATTCTGCCTTGCCATTAACCCATTAAGCTGTTAACTTAATAGCTTAGGCCATGGTTACAATTTGGCTCCTAGAAAACAACAAAGTGTAAAGACTTCTCATTTTCTCTTTGTCAATGATTTAAAACTTTGTAGCTCATCAGATGAGGAACCGAAAGCATAGCTGCAGGTAAAGCCCACTTTTGTGCTTGTATATGACTCAGCACAGCTCCTTGTGGTGTCCTGCAGAGTTCTACAAGCAGCAGAGAGTGAAAGAGTGACTTTCCTTGATTTATAAGTATTTTTTTCTGGCTTTCTTTTTGACTACTGCATCTCGACTGCATTTCGCCTAAAAACCCTTGAAATCAGCTCTTCATATTGTTTATACTGTATTTGTGTTGCTTCTAAACTGTTTGCACTTTAAAAGTTAGTTTTTGTTTAATTTAACTGTTAGGCTAACACACTTAAGTGCGCTAGCCGTTTTGAAGCATTTACTGTTTGTTACTGTATCTTTTTCTTCTGTCTCTGAAAAAAAGAAAAAAAAAACAAAAATATATCCCTGTTTTCCCACCTTACTGTAGTCCAGTCTTCAGATTTTGCTGATCTCTGGGCTTTGTCATAGTTCCTGTGCTATCCATATCCTTATTTGGATAAGAAGAAGCTTCTTTGTTCACCAGTGGGAGTGGGAAGCACTGAGCAACCTAGTTGTCCCTAGAGGAGTGGTTCCAGCCCAGCAACTTGTAGTTTATTGGCCATTTTGGGTCAATTCCTAGCTCTTTTCAACCCCCTGCTATAAAGCCCACTTTTGCGCGTTTCTGTGCGAATTTGCGCGAAGTTGCGCGAAGTTGCTCATAGAGCAGCATCGGGCAGCGCTGGTTAATCAAGTTTAAACTATTTTTGGCTCTGCAAAGTCTGCTCTTCAATTTTTCCCTTAGAACTGCTCTACTTGCAATCTAAACAGTCTATTCTCTATCTGAAAAGCCCAGCACTTGCTCCTAAAGTATTTTTATACAGGTAAAGCACTCTTAAACAAAAATAAAGTACTTCATTCACCTAAATCCCCTTGAGTACCCATCTCCCTATAGGTCCTTTCTGACTCAGTTACACAGCAATCCTTTACACTATTCTAGCATGTCGAAGGGTCAGTTGCTGGCGTCCTCTCCTGTTCAGCTGGTGAATCTGGGAATCTTGAGGCAATGTTACAATTGCCTCATGTACACAGACACCCTCTCCTCCTCCCATCAAATACAAATATATGTGAGAGATGCAACTATATAGCCAAACTGGAGGCTGAGCTCTCTCAACTCAGTACTAGCAAAACCAGTCAGGAGGAGAAGGTAACCACGCACACCACAAACCCAGTCTCACATAGACCTATCACAACTGCAAACCAAGCACATAAACACACAAAAACATACTCGGAGGCTCTGATTAGAAATCTACCAAAACAACAGCAGACACCCAAGCGACCACTACCTCAAGACATAGAACATGCAACACATAGTTCACAAAGTCAGTGTGCTAAACAGTCACAGCCCTTAAGGCCAAACAACATGCCAGATACACTTGTAATAGGTGACTCCATAGTCAGACACACTGACGTCCTGCTCACCAGACTGAACAAGGAAAAGGTTACAGTAAGCTGCCTGTCGGGCACTAGAATCTGCCACATAACACAAGCACTCAGGTCACTCCAAAGCAAGTACAAATATGACTCAGTCATTGTCCATGCCGGTGTGAATGACCTGAGATGTACCTCCCTGGACTACATGAAAAGAGACATAGAGGAGCTCTCTGATTATGTAGCCCAGGCCGGTATGACCCTGACCCTGAACAGCATCTTACCCTCACCAAGAATGATGCCACAGTACAAAGACAAAATGATCAGCTTTAACAATTGGCTTAATTACTGGTGTCATTCTAAGGGGATCCAATGTCTGTCTGCTTGGGATGACTTGCTTGACAAGCCATGCTGCTTCGCAAGGGATGGCTTGCACCTGTCACCCCTGGGCTTCCGGAAATTAGCCAAGGCTCTTGCCACCCCCATAGTGCCTTTTTTAGGCAAGGCTCAAAAAACAAACCCACCTCCCTAGAAAACACAAGTGAAAAAAAACTAAGGGTAATGCTGCTCAATGCCAGAAGTCTAAACCTCAAGATGCACGCTCTCGAAACCCTCCTCAGTATGGAGAACATCGATGTCTGTGCAGTGACTGAAACCTGGTTCAAGGCTCCTGAGAGCACCCCAGCACTACCAGGTTTTACCTCATATCATCCTTTCCGGCCCCAAAACTTCGACCGAACCACAAAAGGAGAGGGAGTATCCATATTCATCAAAGATACCCACACCTCCAGGTTAGTGGCAATGCACGAAGCATCAGAGACCATCCAGGTGCAACTAACCATAGGCAAAACTGCCCTACAGTTTGTAGCATGCTACAGACCACCCTCTCAAACTCAGGAACCCCACTCAGCCTTCCTGAAGACACTGGAGAGTATGAATGTCTCTCCAAATACCATCATATTGGGAGACTTCAACTACCCAAACATAGACTGGGAACATTACTCAAGCCCCAACACCCTAGCCCAAAGGTTCCTAGAATTCATAAACTCAAATGCAATGGAACAACTAGTCACCACTCCCACAAGAAGAGATAATATACTAGACCTGATCATCACAAACATGGGGACAAAATGCTTCACACCAGAAGTATACCCCTCATTGGTGAGATCAGACCATAAATTAATCTCACTGGAAATCCACATCCCGCTCCCACCCCCTGCACAAAAGACCACAGTGAAGAACTTCTCAAAAGCTGACTTTACACTTCTTAAGACTGAAGTGGTATCCTTCAAGGCCCCTGGGCCAATGGAAACCACAACCCACACCACTGAATCCTTTATAAATGCCTTCTATGGGCACCTTCAAGAATGCATGGATCATGCAATCCCTAATAAAACCAAGACCCATTCCCCCAAAGGCAGGCGCCCTGTCTGGTGGACCCCAGCCATTAACAAACTTTACAACAGGAGGAGGAAGCTACTACATGACAGAGCGAAATCCCTAAAAGGGAAGGCATCTCTGATCAGTACTAGCAAAAAACTACGATCACTCATAAAATCATCCAAGGCCAACTTTGAGATAAAAATCGCAAAAGACACAAAAGACAATCACAAGGCCTTCTTTAGCTATGTTAGAAACCTGGGTGGAAACTCTCAGATATGCTCAGAGTTAGTCCAAAATGACACAAAATACACTGAACCCACAGACATTGCCAACATTCTGGCAGACAGGTTCAGTGCAAATTTCTCTGCCCCCTTCCCCCCAAAAGGAGAAATATCTATCCCAGCAGAGTGTAGCCTCCCTAACATCTCAGATGTCCAGGTGAGAGCCGCCCTCGTCAAAGCTAAAAACACAGCATCAATGGGACCGGACGGTGTCCCAGGCTGCATGTTACATGAACTCCAAGCGGAACTAAACCCGCACATAAGGCTGCTGTTTAAAGCCTTACTACAGGATACATACCCAAAGAGTGGCGTACAGCAACAGTGGTCCCACTCCACAAAGACGGTGCTTCTACGGACCCTGGAAATTACTGCCCCATAAGCTTGACGAGCCTGGTCTCCAAAGCTATGGAAAGGATCATTATGGAACTCATAAACAAAGACATTGGGGACCTACAGACATTGGATCCTACCCAATTTGGCTTTGGCAAGGGCAGATCCTACCTTTTGAACTTGGTCAACTTTTTTGAAACAGTCACTAAGGCCATTGATGTGGCTAAGGCAGTTCACACAGCCTACCTTGACCTTGCAAAAGCCTTCGACACAATACCCCACTCGGGCATCATAGACAAACTCACCAGCTTAAATGTAAACCCATATGTCACAAGATGGGTTGCAAACTGGCTCAAGGACAGAACTCACAAGGTCAGAATTGCTAGAGCCATGTCAGACTCTAAGCCAGTCACAAGCGGTGTCTCACAGGGCTCAGTCCTGGGACCCCTCTTGTTCGGCATTTATTTTTCCGAGGTGCAAGCAAGCATAGGGGGATTGTGGCTGACAAAGTTCACAGATGACTTCAAACTGGGCGCCATAATTGATACTCCAGAGGACACAAGCATCCTTCAGAGAGGCCTCATAGAAATGGATAATTGGTGCCAGAGCCATGGCCTTAAACTGAACGCCAAAAAATGTATAGTCATACCCTTTGGGAAAAACAAGGTACCCACAAATTACCACATAGGTGGTAATCCATTAAGTATGGAAGAGGTAATCAGGGACCTAGGGACCCAAGTTGACAGTAACCTCTCATTTGACACTCACATTGCCAAGGTGGTTAGGAAGACCTTCTATATTACCCAACTTATCATGAAGGGATTCACATCTAGATCAAGAGAGGTCATTGTGCCCCTGTACTCTTCTCTAATCAGGCCCATGATTGAGTACAATGCCCCATTTGTGACGTATCTTACCCGACACCTGCAGCAGTTGGAAAGACCCCAAAAGTTCCTCACCAAGAGGATAAAGGGTCTCAAACATATGTCATATGTTGCCCGGCTGAAGAAACTCCAGCTCTATTCAGTCGCTTACCGCCTACTCAGAGGTGATCTATGCCTGACGTACAAGGCCATGTCCAATCCGGAATTAATGGACATGCTCCACCTCAGAAAATCCAAATCCATCAGAGCCACGAGAGCAAGAGATTTGAACCTTAACACAGAAATAAATAGGACGTGCTGGAGGGACAGATTCATAACCCAGAGGCTCCCTACACTCTGGAACAGAATCCCAGTCCATGTTAGACAGAGTCCCTCACTAACTCTCTTCAAGAGAAATCTTGACGAGTGGATGGAAGATCGTAGGTTTACCCCGGGGGTCATCTCTGTGTCACTACTAGACAGAGGCACAGTAAACTAAACCCTAAATGGACGTAGTATTCTCATCCCAAGGGGTGGCAAAAGCCACACACACTCTGGCTAGGCTTATAAATGCCCTAGGGCAGATAGCCTAGTATGAACCTATGAACCTATTTGATCTTGATAAGTGTGCAAAAGCAACCTTTAATGCAGAAAAACTGCAGCACCAGGAAAACATCAGTTTAGGAAAAGAATGTGATATAAAAGAACTTGAGCAAGAGGAAATGTTTAAATATTTGGGAAATGATGAAGGATCAACAATAAAGCATGACGAAATGCAAATAAAACTTAGTAAGGAATACTTTGCAAGACTTAAATGAATCCTGAAAACAGCATTGACATCTACGAACAAAATCCAGGCTATAAACCAGTTTGCTCATCCTGTCCTAACTTACAGTTTTGGAGTGATTGACTGGACCCAAAACTTGTTGGCTAGATTAGATAGGAAAGCAAAAAGGATGCTTCATGCTCACCAAATGATTTATAAAAATCAGTGTATACCAAGATTATATATTCCCCATTCCGAAGGAGGGATCTGCCTCCTTGAAACTGATTAGATGTACAGATCTACAATTGTGGGACACTTGGGTCCCTAGGTCCCTGATTACCTCTTCCGTACTTAATGTGGTAATTTGTGGGTACCTTGTTTTTCCCAAAGGGTATGACTATACATTTTTTGGCGTTCAGTTTAAGGCCATGGCTCTGGCACCACACATATCTTCTGACTTCACAAGACCCAAATGTAGTGAAAGTTTTGAAACATGAGGACAATAAATCTAAGATGACTTATCTGCTTAATTTAGCAGAAGCATATTGGCATCAAGCAGGAATGGAAATCAAACCAGAAGTAGATAAAAATCAGGCAGCAACTGAATGTTCAAAAAAACAAAAGAAAGAATATAAGGTGAAAGATAGGATGAGAAGGCAAGAAATGTGGAAAAAGCATAAATATAGTTGCAATTATAGAAAACTTATGGAAGAACCTTATGTTGATCAGGAACGAATGCAGGGATGGTTAAGGAGAGGCAAATTTAAACCAAGAGATGATCGGTTAATATTGGCAGCCCAAGATAGTTGGCTACACACATGCTGGTTTGCAAAGTTATTTAAACATGTGGGAGAAACAGACAAATGTAGGATTTGTAAAACCGAATTGGAAACAGTTGCACACCTTGTTGCTGGATGTGACATAGTAATGGCAGAAGGACTGCATACTGAAGGGCATAATAATGTGGCAAGACTGTTGCACTGGGTATTGTGCAAACATTATGATACTGAAGTGGCTGAAAAAACACTGGAAACATGAGCCACAAAGCATCATAGAAAATGATGAAGTTTATATCACATGGGATCACCCATTACCAACAGTTAAAAATATAGATGCTAGAAAACCAGATATAGTGGTCCAAGAAAAGAAGACAAAAGTAGCATTCATTACTGAAATCGCTAGACCCAATGACTACAGTGTCTTGCATACAAAGAGACACAAAGTCATAAAATATCAGGATCTGCAGGCAGAAATTAGAGCAATGTGGAAGAAAGATACCCAGACAGTTACAATAGTAGTAGGAGTAACAGGTCTTATAAAAAAGAATCTACAATTGTATTTAGATATGTTACCAATCCATTTAACACTGTGCGAATTGCAGGAGTCATTACTAGGCTCATTGCGTATGCTGTGAAGAGCACTTTTGCTGATATCAAAGATTGAAATAATAATAATTTTATGAACTTTAATCATACTTTGACTTAGGAATGGGGCTCATTGCCATCATGGTATTAGAAACCCAAAAGACTTGGAAAAATTAAAAATGCAAGCCCTGTTATTCAATCAACATTCTATGTTTGTAAGAGCAATATTTTCAACTTGTCCCTATTTGTGGGCATTTGTCCCATTTTTATAAATGGCTTTGGCCAGATTTCTTGCTCTAAAAGGTTGAGAGGTATGATGTGACTGGGGTACATGATGTAATACCACACAGGGTGACAGTTTGCATACCTCTCCCTGTACATGTTTTTGTAGAATGTCCAACATTTTGCCCCATATGTCTGCTTTATTATTCATACATTTGTGGTTTTCTGGTAATATACTATAAAATGCAGTCACTGAATTGTTGTAACTACTGAGACATTTAAGTGATGGCTTTTACATCCTGCAACTAATCTGACTTGTTGCAATCTGCTGTTATACTAGCCTCCTGATAAGTTACTCAGACCATGTATAATGTCTGTCTGAGGTTTGGCTCTTTATCCCTCCATTCATTCTGGCTTTGTCCAGCTTTCTTGCAGTAACAGATTGAGGGGTTCTGAAGTCTGTGGGAATACCACCATACGACTACCTCAAATGCAAAAGATGTAGCTACTCCCATATTCAAATCATCAACACCATCACCCATGCTAATGTCCCTAATCTACTGAGCCATACATGCTGCCAGACAGGAATACATCATTCATTACACAATCAGCAGCATACAGACATATACATCGTCACCCCTGCATTACATGAGACATAGAACATGTGGCCAGGTTCTGTCTCTATGTCACAGCCCTGGAATTGGGTGGTCTGCTGATATATCATTACAAGTGTACTGCTGCAGCAGTTATATGGGTAGACTGATGATTTGGGTATGGGGGGCGACCAGCCCATGCTCTGCTGGCATACAAAGTCATCCAACTGTTCTGTGACCCCACCGTTTGGCATCTCCCTTGAATAATGTAGTGGGGTTTCCAGCCATGTAGCCTAGTGAATATTATGGGACACAGACAATCGGACAGAGTACCTGTTGTCTCAAGTGGCTGTTAGATCTCTGCAAGTAGCCCAGTAGCCCACTATATTCCCTTGCATACATGCGGCAGGTCCATACATATGCTACTATATTCTAGTACTCCTTACAAGTGGTGAGTAGCTGTATGACTTACCTTGCAAATGCAGCAGTTGACAGACCTGTACTTCAGAGCTGTCTCTGTTTGATGCACACAGTCCACAGCCAATACATGGTGAGGTACAGGTTGTGTGGGCTGGCTGGCATAATTTTTACTAATATGTAAGAGAGTCTGAGCAAGGTGTTAGTCCCTAGGGCCCTAGGTTGTTAGTGCATGGGCATGTGCCAAAGCCAGGGCAAACTGGGCACTCCTATGTTTGCCTACAGGGACAACCTCAGGGTTTTCTTCCTCGGAGACCCCCTGTAGGTGTAGCTATGGTGACCTAGGCACTGATGGGGGGCTGTGTATCCCTTCTCTTTGCTGATCTTGCTGCAGCTATTTCCAAAAGATCATATTATGTAACATGGCATATACTGTGAACATGTGTGCAAATGTGGCTGGAGAGTACTGCAGGGCTCCACCAGATATATCGAGGCATCAGAACCATGACTTCAGCAGCCCAAACACATGCTCTGTGATGTTCCTAATTTGTGTGTTTGCCTCAATATGACATTCTTCGGTGATTGTGTGCATTTCTGATGGGTGTCATCATCCATGGTTCCAGTGCATAGCCAGCATCCCCCAGTAAATGGCCATGTGGGATGTTCCCCTAGCAAACATCTGGTACAGCTGTGATGTATGCCAGATATGGCAGTCATGATAACTACCAGGGCTGCCAGCACACACATTCATGATAATGCCCTGGGCATTGCACATGACCTGGCAGTTGATGGAGTGGTATCCCTTGAAGTTGATGTAGATTCTACCCTCCTCATGGGTGGTGGCTTGATGTGCACATGAGTGCAATCTATGGCACCCAGTACCTTAAGGTAGTGTGCTACATGGTAGATGTGTTGCATACTGCTGGCCCTTGCCTCAGGGGTGAGGGGAAAATAAATGTGCTCACTGGCATGTGGTAGCATGGCAGCCAGGAACTGGTGGAGAACCCTGAATGCTGATGCCTGTGAGACCACCATCATGTCCCCAGTTTGTCTTTGCCAAGTACATCATTAAGGATTGTTAATGGCCTAGTTCAAGTGGAAGAGGGGTCATCCGTAATTAAGATCTCATTGCCTTTTTCAGCCATTTTTTTTAACAGCCTTCCTTGCTCAGCTCTGTAGCATGCTTTGCAAACACGTACTACAAAGGTAAACAATGCTCAGCATTTATTGTATACGCCCCCATGAAAGGTCATGCTCAGCATGGTAGCATGCCACACAAACATGCTCAAAGATGATGAAACACGCATCCCGAAGGCAAACAAAGCTTAGCAGCCAGTGTACACACGTCATTGTTGAGCACAGCGATGCACCACCAAACAAGTACCACTGTGTTCCAATGAGCTTAAAAGAATGCAGACACACCCCCTTTTGATGTCAGCTACATCTTCTGTGTACACCAACTTGGTTGTCTACCTACACAGACGGGATCTATGGACATGGATACCCATTTTTGCTATTCAGTAACCCCAACTCATTTGTATAGAGACCCATACACAATACCTGGGAACTATATGGTTCCAGGACCTGCCTCCTTAGCAACCACACCAGTCTACCATTGTACATAGTCCACCTAGGGTCCTATAATGCATTACTGTCACATGCTATTAATTTTCATTTTTATACTTTTTAAATTTTGTTTTTCATAACAGCATGTTTGCACACAGAGGTGCACTGTACAAACATAATTTGATTATTAAAAAAAAAATAAATTATTTTCTATTAAGTTTTGAACACACATTGGATAGCTGTGCACATTTCTGTGTCTGCTTTGGTATTTCCGTCCTTATTACTGCACTTTTACAGCACCTGTTCTCTGTTTAATATCCTTTACATGGAATTTTTCCTTGTACATTTTGGACACCAACACAGGGTCTGCAGGGCTGATTATCTGCTTGCTGGATCACTCTACCTCTGTGATTTGCATGCAATTCGCCTGCTTATGAGGTGATTTGCATGCCATGGAGACTTCTGTGCTGGCATGCTCGTGCACGCCCCTGAGCTTGGTCTCTTGGATCGCAAACCTGCTTACTTTCATTTAAGCAGTGTGCCACTATGCCTACATGGAAAATAAGTCGATGTAGGCTTTATTAACCCCCCCCCCCCAGTTATAATAAATGTGAGAAAGTGTCTTATGAATGTGCCCTGATTCTAATAACAGTACAAAATGAAAATAGAAATTAAAATAAACATTTAAATATTAACCAAATGGTTATTATAAACAGATAAATATATGCATACAAATGTATTCCGTAAAACAAAATTAATAATTAATAAGACATAACCATAATATTAAATTTAAAATTACATTTGCAAAGTTAATAGTTAATAAAATTGTTAATAATTGCAAATAACAAATAAATGTCTAAGAGAAAGAAAAGCTTAATTTGAAGGGTAAAATGGCATTTTAGTGCTTTCCCCCTCATAGTAAGTCTTTCAGAATCTCAAATTTACAATGTAGTTATACGAAAACAAAGTAAACAAAAAATGAGTATGTTAATTATATTGTGCTGAAAGTGTAAACAATGATTGTTTTTCATATATAACCCAGCTACAATTTATCCAACTTGTATTAGCTCATAAAGCCCTACATCAACCCAATAACACCCCAATTATTTCCACCCTCATAATGCCATATAAGAACCTGAAGAATCTACGCTCCTCCAACAAAATGTTGATTCACACTACCCTATCAAAAAACTTAGCAGGTGACTCCCTATTCTCTAACTCAGTCGGTAAAATATGGAATCTATTACCACATGACCTAACAACCCAGACCTCTCTTCCACTATTTAAAACTAACCTTAAACTATTCTTCACTAACCACTGGTTATGTTCTTGTACAAATCCTGACTAACTCTCTACCCTTAAACAATGTTACTCTCAAAATATTATCAAATTGATCCATTATCATGTTCATACATCTCACTATATACTAACCTTCTTACTTAATTACTACTATTGTTAGTCATGACTACAATCTCCTATATTTGACTCTTCTTAGTGTTTTTTGAAAATTTGTTAATCTTGATGATGTAACCCTCAATGTTAATGTCATTCTTTTTTTCTAATTTGAATGTGATCTTTGTATTTTTGCTGGAGCTTTTCTCCCCGGGCCTCTACTGAAAATGGACATGTATCCAGTTAGACTAGCCCGGTCAACAAATGTAAAATAAAAAAATAAAAAATAAATGTAAAATAAATAAATAAATGATCAAAAATAGTTCCATTTAATGAACAGGATAGTATATTCATTGGTTAGCAATATCTTGCTCGATAAGAAACTTAAATGGTCCATCCAACGTTACATTCCAATCTCATTATATATATTCGTTAAAATAATCATAACCAGGAAAACATTCATATTTAAATGCAGCATTGAGTTATGCAACAAAATAGATTTAACAAAAGTTTACAAAAATACATCAATAAACAGTAATAGTTTTGCTACACTATTTACAAAAAAACATTTCATTCTTTGAAATCTAGGCAACTGAAAAAAGACTAATATTGATGCCACAGTTTCATATTCAAATGGGGATTAGATCAGACTTTTAACCTATAACTGTATGCAAATGACAGAATGGCAATGGGTTAGTAGTTTGAGGGGTCAGTGGAGTTTCCACCTTTATGAAGAGGGATAGTAAAGAAAGATTTCCAAAGGGTGGGGACAGTTGATTCCAGAATAGATTGATTAATTAGTATAGATATAGGATAGGCAATCGAGTCACCAGCAAGTTTGAGGAATGTAGGAGATAGATTGTCAGTGGAAGGAGAGCAAGGTTTTAGCTTGAGTAGTAGAGATTTCATGTAAGTAATGGGAACTGGCTCAAAAAAAAAAACAAAGTTGTGTTAGTGTGACTTGGAGGGATGGGTGTCAAAGTAGAGTTTGGCTAAGAGGTTATCAGATTTTGGATGGAAGAGATAAAGTGTTTATTCAGGAGGGTAGCTGTTTCTTGAGAGGAAGAGGTAGGGTATGGGGAGGGATTACAGGACTTTCCAGGATAGAGAATGTTGTTGAGAGTTGACCAAAATTTTCGAGGACTGGATTTGTTGTTAAGCTGAACAGAGCTATAGTATAACTTTTTGCCATTAGTTATATGTTTTTTTGCAAGGTTCCTCAGTTGCCTGTATTTTTGAAGAAGAGGTTTTTTTTAGTTTTAGTCGAGGTTTTCCAAGCACTATCTTTGTTTCATAAGGGACCTAGTCTCCTTGGAGAGCCAGGGAACATGATTTGATTTTACTCTGATCTTCTTAGAGGGAGCTAAGGAGTTTAGAGTACTCATGAAGATGCTATTGAAAGTGCTTACAGCATCGTTTAGGGGGAGGTGTTTTAGGATCGACCAATCTATGTTGTGGAGAATGGAGTTAAATTGGGATGAATTGAAAGTTGATAGTTTTCGACAGTCTTTGATAAGGTGAGGTTTAGGAATATGGGGGTAGTGTCTTAAGATGGTGGTAGGGAGATGATCATTGAGGGAGACAAGTAAGGTGGTGGGATTGTGGTATTGGTGGGGGAATTGTTAAGGATCCAGTCTATGATGGAGCTGGAGGTGGAATTTTTATGGAAGCGAGTGGGAGATTTTATAAGTTGGTGGAAGCCGTGTCGGTGGATACTGAGATGGGGGGAGTCAGTTGTGAATTTGGACCAATCAATGTTGACATCACCAAGGATAAGTGTCTCATATGGTATATTGTGGGAGAACCAGGATAGGATGTTTTCAAGAATGGGCAGATTGCTACCAGGAGGAAGGTGAACTACTGTTCTGAGATTCAGTTCCACTAAGCTATTCATCTGAATTGAAATTTTAATGCCAGAATAGCCTACCTCCTTTACTCTAGGAAACAGACAGTTGGGGATCTGAAGCAATTCACTATAAGTAATCTGACTGATAGGTAAGACCTGGGATTTTCTCATAATAATTGAGAGCCAAGATAATCTTCTGAATAGTTCAAAGACTGAAAGTATCAGAGTAATATTTAATCTTATATCACAATAATGAGGAAATTAATAAGCTTTCTCAACGTTATGTCTATGGACCCTGTCTTGCAGTGGGTACTAAAATCTGTTCTCAAAGTGAAGTCTACTTTAAAGGCCACAAAGATGAACAATAATGGAGACATGGGACAGCATTGCCTGTTATGTCTTTGCAAGCTGAACCATCCTGAAAGGATACTGATGGAGAAGACCACAGCTGATGGACTAGCATATAATACCTGACAAAGAAATAAAACTAGATGGTACCCACATCTTCTTCATGCTTTCCCAGACAAATGTTCAATGGACTAAATTAAATGCTTTGTTAAAGTCAACCAAAAGTGCTGCAAACCAACTACATTTTGAGAAATGCCCATGACTGCATATTGAGCCATAGTTAGTTTGTGGCTGGTATATTAAATGCTGTATCCTCAAAGTAGACCCTATGAATCATATGTATTCCTGCAGTGTAGTTGTCTTTCCTTTCATTAGATTTTTGCTGGAGATCCCCTACCCTTATTTATTACTCCTATACAATGACACACAATACATGAAAATAAAGCTGTGTACATGTCCTCATTCTTAATATTACCAGCTAATTTTTATTTATTTATTTATTGACCGGGAAAGTCTGACTAGGTTCCACAGAGCCTGTTTTCAGCGGAGGCCCGGGGAGAAATGCTCCAGATGCATGTCTTTGGAATGTGGGAGGAAACTGGAGTACCTAGAGGAAATCCACACAAACACAGGGAGAACATGAAAACTCCACACAGAAGGCACCCCAGCCGAGAATCGAACCGGTGAACCTCTTGCTGTGAGGCGACAACGTTAACCGCTGCACCACTGCACCGCACTGTGGCATAATTGCATGATGTGTTTGAGCAACATGACATATGTCTTAAGAATATCACTAGAAAATGTCAAACAATTACCAGTCTAATTTTTTTTTATTGTTATGTACCACCTGCAAGCCTATACAGCCTTTAAGCTGCTTAGTTTTTGACATTCATTTCACTGCAGGCAGATAAATGTGAAAATTTTGAGGCTGAGAAATTCAGTAAATATCTAATTCATATCTGTGTTTATGGCATCAGTTCTATAAATAAAATTTTTCTTAAAAAAAAAAAAGGAAAAAAAAAAAGTTTACTGCATTTTAAATACTATAGCAAAACACACCCTTTGGACCCGCATGCTGATGTTAATGTCTGAGATGCTGTTGTTGTTGTGTCTTCGGTCTGAGATGCTGTATTTAACATTATTCGGTCTGAGAAGCTAAGTATCCAAGTGTCTTGTAAAAATTTCATAAAAAATATTTGAAAGCAATAAAGGGATGGAGTCAACTGTTGAAAAGTTCAAATTAAAGTCAGAATAGCCATAAGAAATTGACACATTCGAAAGTCTGCAAATTATTTACTTAAAAATGAACATGTAGTTATAGTTGCTCTTCAAAGTAGATATTATAAAGCTACAAAACATAAGAAGGATATAGCATTGATTGGACTTAGACCTAACAAGACTATGCCAAGATTTCATTAAGATGCTGGCCTGTGGTAAAATGGCCCTGCATTCTTTATGTGCTCCAGGATCTGTGAAGATTTGAGCTTTGTGCAGGAGCAGTATAGCCGCTCCTGCATGGAGTATGGCTGCTGAACGATCTAGGAACATGCTGTTTTAACATGCTGAGCAGGCCTACATTGTTCCTGCACAGAAAGCAGTGCAGTATGCTAATCAGCTCATTTGCTGGTGAAAACCATGCAAATGAGCTGAATTAGTGATCCATGAAGTAGGCAGGTCTCAGTGCAGGAACATTGTAGGGTGCAGAAATGTATTCAGCTAGTAGCCGAATACATTTCTGCAAATAAGAAAACGCAGGCATGACAGCCTCAAATAAAGCAGGTATTCCATTTATTAGGCATGCCAATGGCCAAATATATGGCCATTGGCATTAAAAATAATTTATTTTTTTAAAATAAAAGTTTATTTTTATTTTTGGCCGATCTCGACTGTTTAAGCATAGGGCAGCGCCGTGCAAACGAGATTGTGGTGAAAAAAATATATAAACACAAATTAATGTGAAATCTGCATTTTGCCATTATAGTCAATGGCACACGGAATGAAAACAATACCAGGGAACAGTGGTTGCTAAGGGGAAAGGCTCAGTATTTGCAGTAACTATGGAATAAGACAGTGGTTGGTGTATGTTAATGAGGGGACTTATACCGAATCACAAATTTCTTCTAAGTGTCAGACTGCACCTGACCGTGTAGGTGCTGAAACAGGGCTGTGTAAGAGTAGAGTTAGATGACATCAAAAGGAGGTGTGTCATGCTTGCTGTAAGCACAGTGGAGCTCTGTTGCCCGGGTTTGCACTTAGCTAAGCACAGCTAATTGAGGGTGTGTGTCCCAGATAGCTTAGCTGTGCTTAGCTAAGGGCAGAAACAGTAAGCGTGTTCACATCCAGGTCAGACCCTTTTCTTTAAAGCATTGTTTACACTAGCACAATGGGTTTGCGCAGTGCACCCAGGGACTTAAACAGGAAGGATATAGGAAAAAAAGGAAATAGAAAGAACAGGGGAAATGCACTACAAAGCAGTAATATGGATCTCTGCAACTCACAATGGGCCATTGAATGCAACCAATGCTACAGCTCACAGATGGCTACATAGCTGAAAATGGGAGGAGATGTAAAAAAAAGAAATAAAGGGCAACAGCACAATAAAGTAGAGATAAAGTAGAAATCACTAATATGGGTCTCTGCAACTCAGTCTGGGTCATTGAAAGCACCCTATAACATGGCTAGCAGGTGGCTTTATAGCTGAAAATTGGAGGAGATGTAAGTAAAATAAATTAAAAAAGGGCAACAGCAGAATAAAGGCAATCATGCACAAATTATCAGTAATGCCTCTACCACTCACAGTGGCCAATTCAAAGACATGAGTAATATAGCTGGCAGCTGGAATGTATCATAGACAGCCAATCACACAGGCAACAGTTGTAGCACACCACTATAAAGTATGCAAACACCCCTCAGTCTGTTTTTTCCTGCAAACTCTGCACCGTTGGAGTAAACCTAGGAATTTTAACTTAAAAAATGCTAGGGGCTGCCTTCACTTTGATACATCAGCATGTGCTGGATGCTGACAGTTTTGAGGAGGATAATGCTGACAACCACCCCAGACGCAGGAGGAGGAGACAAGTGTTCAGATCCAGGGTAACCCACTAGGGGCTACATGACCTGGAGATAGTAGACCGCTACAGGGTGGACAGGGACATACTTCAGCAACTTGTTGAGCTGTGCCAGCCTTACCTCAGAGCCAGAATGAACAGAGTGGAACCCATCCCAGTGGATACTAAGGTATGTGCAGGCTTAAGAATACTAGCTACAGGTACTTTCCAAAGACCGACTGGGGACATCATGGGGGTCTCACAGGCATCTGCATCCAGGATACTCCACCAGTTCCTGGATGCCATGCTACCACATGCCAGTGAACACATATATTTCCTCCACACACCTGTGAGGAGTTGACCAGCAATATGTGCCTCTTCCACCAAGTAGCTGAATATCTGGAGGTACTGGGTGCTATAGATGCACGCACATCCACATCAAAGCACCACCCGATGAGCAGGGTAGGGTCTACATAAACCGCAAGGGCTTCCCCTCCATCAACTGCCAGGTCATGTGCAATGCCCAGGGCATTATCATGACTGTGTGTGCTGGCAGCCCTGGAAGCTATCACGACTCCCACATCTGGCATTCCTCACATCTGTATCAGGGATTTGCCAGGAGGAACATCCCATATGGCCATCTGGTGGGGGATGCTGGCTATGCACTGGAGCTGTGGATGATGACACCCATCAGAAATGCACACACACCCATGCAAGAACGCCATAATGAGGCACATGCACAAACCAGGATCATCATAGAGCATGTGACTGGGATGTTCAAGTCACGGTTCTGCTGCCTGGACATATCTGGTGGAGCCTTGCAGTACTCTCCAGCTACATGTGCACACATGTTCATAGTATGTGCCATGCTACACAATATGATCCTGCACAATCAGCTGCAGCAGCAACAGGATGGGGAAGGGCCACACAGCTCCCCACCATTGCCAAGGTCCCCACAGGCAGAGAGGGACTCAGATGAGGAACCCCCTGAGCCAGCTCCTGTAGGCAGATGGAAGCATGCCCAGTATGGCCTGTTCTTGGCAAAAAGGCAACGCATAGCACACCCACTGACACTGTAGGCATCCAGGGACTGACACCTCACTCTACTCATGCACACAGTAAAAAGGGATGACACACACACATCACACTACCTGTAACTTGCCATGTATAGGCAGTGTACTGTGTGCATCCAACATAGGCGGCCCTCAAGCACTGTGCACACAACTGCCACAGGCACAAGGTAAGTCAGTCACCTTAACAGTAAATTAATGTATCAGTATGTTCTGGTAGCATTTGTATGGTATTGTTGTATGCATGCAAGGAAATGGGGTGGACTACTGGGATAGCAGCAGTCAACTGACAGCTATGTGGGACACCAGGTAATGTCTGCCCAATACTGGCCTCCCAACACTATGTATTAGCACCCAAGGTGGTAAATACCACAGCATTGTGTGGGACAACTAACTGGGGGGGGGTCTTAGCTCAAAGCCATGGACGTTAGTGTGGTGTCCCATACCCACCCCTCAGACACACACAGCAAGTCAGCTGAAGGAAACAGGAGAGAAATGTCTGGCAAAGCTCCAGAAATGGCAACAATGTTGAATCACCCCCCTACAGACCCACGCAGTCATAATGTAGCAGGTCTCACAGTTGCAGTAAGGCTCTGAAGGGTAACAAGTCTGATATGCAAATGTGTGCCATTACAATCTCACTTGTGCTCTTTACTGATATGCATGTAGTCCCCAAGACAAGGCACAATAGTATGGTAAATGGAACCAAAATGTAAAGCAAATATCAACACAGTCTCTGCAAAAGTCTACAGTTCACAGGTGTGCCCCCCACATATCCACAGAAATGCAGTAACGTGTATGTTTGCAGGGAAATAGCACCATGACACAGAATGGTAGGGCTGTCCCTATACACAACCCACAGAAATGCAGTAACATATATGTTTGCAGGGAAAAAGCACCATAACACAGATTGGTAGGGCTGTCCCAATACACATGAAAACATGTTGTATGTGCTCAATATACAGAAGTCAAAGAACTATGTTCATGTGTGGTCAATACTATAAGGATCTGGCCAGCATGTTCCCCTGGTTGTCATCTTGTACTGCCTAGGTACAGGCTGTATATCACAGGGCCATGTGGAGATAACTGCAGTGCCAACGATTATGCATGTCAGTGATATCTATTGCTCTGCCACTATCATACCTGGAAGTCACACTACTATGTGGAATATACTACACATATAATGGACTTCTTGAAGGCTGTGTAGCTGATGTGCTAGGGCTTTTGTGAATAATCATGCTTCTTGCTCCTGTTGGCAGTGGTTATTGTCAATGCAGCCTTTTTCCTTGTTTTAGCTCAGCTTTTGTATATAATGGACATGCCTGCACAGTACAATGCAGTCTGTACCCACAACCATAATGCCAAACCTCTGACAGCAACATGTCTAAACAAGGACAGAAGTAAATGTGGAACAAAGGCACAATGATAGACATGTGTTGTAAATATTGCCCTGACATACTGAGAAAGTTGGTAGGGTGAGGGGTTTGCACTAGCAGGAATTGTCTGAAAGTTATGTAGGCTGACACAGTAATGTCTGTCAATATTTTGTGACATCACTCTTCAATTATACTGAAATAACTTGCCATAAAAACACATGTTTATGCAGACTGGGCAGAACCTCTAGTCAAACACCTGGACAATCTGCCAAAAAATTTACAGCAGAGAGGTATGGCCACATCAGGATATGACATCTCAGGTTACGCAGCTATCACAGAAGCAGAAAATCCCCAGCCAGTGTATCAGCTTGTTGCCGGTCTATCACTCAACTGGCCTTGTTATGCAAGAATGTACATAGTTGCTATCATAATTTTATTTATTTATTTATTATTTTATATTTATTTTATATTTGTTGACCGGGTTTGTCTGACTGGGCTACAAATGCCCATTTTCAGCGGAGGCCCGAGGAGAAACGCTCCAACAGAAAACAGAAATTTTACATATTAAATACATATAGAAATACATTCATCAGTACCACAGATTACTGCATTACAGTGCCACACATTACATTCATCAGTACCACACATTATTGCATTACAGTGTCATACAATAAACTGTGGCAAGTGAAATACATAGAAATACATTCATCAGGGATATACATTCATAATTACATATTATATACATAATAGTGCAATAGTTATATACTTGAAATATTATACTAGTTATGTTTGTACAGCGATGTACCAAGAGGAGAAGATAAAGTAGTAAGTTTGTTTATTGAAGGGAAGGAAGAGAGAAGAGAAGTAGAAGGTTATAGGGGAGTGTTTATGGGTATAATTACATTGGCAAGTCCATTTTTCATGAAGGTATTTTTTGTAGCATTTTTGAACTGATTGGGATTATCAAGGGATCTTATATCTAGTGGTAGGCTATTCCAAGCCTTAGAAGGGTTAAAGCTATAGACTAGGTGACCCATTTTGGTCCTTGGTTTGTAGATTTTTAGTAGGCCTTGTTCAGAACTGCGAATTAATCTAGTGGGTAGGTAATGAAAGATTAGAGATGAGATAGTTGGACAGAAAGAGGGTTTGTAGAGAACAGAGTGAATAATCTGAAACTGATTATACCAAAGCAGGTTAGGTAATTCTAGCCAATTTAGTTCTTTTAGTGAGAGACAGTGATGGGATGTGTAAGACTTTTGGGCAGCAAATCTGGCAATCCAGTTATAAGTTGTTTCTAACGTGTTTAGTAGTCCAGTGTTGAGGCTGGTAAGAATTTGGGAGCTATAAAGTAAAGTGGGTAAGAGGTAGGTATTTGAAAGGGTTAGTTTTGCTGTTTTGGTAAGATATTTTTTCTTTCTATAGAGGAGACCTAGCTTGAGATGTGTTTTTCAGATACAGTTATTGACGTGTAAATCAAAGGTTAGTCTATCATCAATAGTGACCCCTAAGAGTTTTGTACTGGTGTCCACCTGTATTTGAGTATTATTTTGTGACAGTACGGAGAAGAAAGACTTTATGTGGTTAAGGTTTTTAGGGAGAAAGAGTAGTAATTTGGTTTTCCTTGGATTAAGGATAAGTTGGTTTTCAGATAGCCAGTTTTCTACAGAGTTAAAAGAGGACTGTGTGTCTGATAATATCAGTCTACACATCATATGACTGGTATTCCCAAGGTACAGCACTGTGATGATTTCAGGATGTCTGACACTAGGTAATGACACAATACATTGCACTGTCAGAATACAGGTATGTCAGAAAATGTCTGCCAATATAAGCCATTACACCAAGGAAAGTCATCTGTACTCATGAGAGGTATGTCTCTAGCACACACAAGCCTGGACCAGAGTACACTTATTTCTGGAATGGATTCCCAATCTAACTATACAAGGTCACGCTTAGAGAATCACAGGACATGCTAGAACCTACATTGGTCTATGACTATATTGTGTAGCTATATCTGTGCATACAGACAGCTATTTACACCTTAACTGTCCCTACACACACACACACACACACACACACACACACACACACACACACACACACACACACACACACACACACGCACACACACACACACACACACACACACCAGACAGGATTACCCCCAACTATTTTTTTATTTTATATTTATTTTATTTTACATTTGTTGACCGGGCTAGTCTAGCTGGATACATGTCCATTTTCAGTAGAGGCCCGGGGAGAAAAGCTCCACAGATAAGAGAATACAGGATACATTTACAAGTGGTATAGAGTAGCATAACATACATATCACAGGAAAAGACATTGGTATAACATATTTGTAAAATAACAATCAGAATATTATATAGATAAGACTAAGATTGGCGACAAGTTGAAGCCGAGGGGGAAGGTTGAGATCTCTGGGATAGGGTGTATACTACAGCGGCTAGTCTGGTTTAGTACATGGGCATGACCAATGAGACTTAAGAAATATTTTGAGGTGATTTTTGAATTGATTAATCGAGGTCATTAGTCTTAGGCTATTGGGTAGGGAGTTTCATAGCTTTCCAATGGAATTGGCATAGAGAGCATCACCTCCAGAGTTATTAGCTTTAATGGTAAGTACCTGAACAGTATTAGCTGACCTGAGTGATTTTAGGTTTGAGTAGGAGGTCAGGATATTGCTCAGAGAGGGGGTTCTGTCCAGATGGTTGATTAGGTGGCCTATATGTGATATATATGCATCTTTTGTATGTGACATACAGGCATACATATGTGGCCAACAGATAACTAAATATGTCAAGCATACACACACATAGATGTGGGGAAGTGACAGACAGACAGTGATAGAAAGAGAGACACAGGGACACACACACAGCAGTGTGGGTCACACACATGTGTACCCTGAATGGCATACAGTGATGTCCTGCTGTGGGCAGTGACATACTGGCTTTAAACATGTGCAAGCATAAATGGTGAGCCCCATTGTGTAATAGTACTGGGGTGTTAATATCACATCACCTGCCTGTGTGTGTGTGTCTCTCTATAGGTCTAAGTATTAGCAGATTGTTCCCACTCAGTACACTTCACATTGTCAAACTGCACAGGATCTGCTACTGTTAGTCACACACTTCACATTGTCAAACTGCACAGGATCTGCTACTGTTAGTCACCTTAGAAGTACCATTGAACACCTACTACCCCTATAAGCACTGTAGTGCATGTGATAACTGCATAACACTGTAATACAAGCAACTAGATAGGTAGGAGTTCCAAATTCAATGCTGGCAACTGTGTGTGTGTGTGTGTGTGTGTGTGTGTGTGTGTGTGTGTGTGTGTGTGTGTGTGTGTGTGTGTGTGTGTGTGTGTGTGTCTGTGGTGTGACAGCTGTGTGTGCAAGACTGAAAGAGTTGTGTGTTTGTTTGTAGGTAAAACAGTTTTATGCTATTCCCACCCACAACACTTCCCACTGCCCCACTTTATCAGTGCAGATGATGTAAGTCTCTTTATCAGTAACTTTGGCCAGCTGTCAGCCGCATACGCTCAGTAGTGCATGTGATAAATGCTTAACACTGTAGTACAAATAATTAGTTTGGCAGGGGATCTACTCTTGCATCTAGCAAATGTGTGTGTGGGTGTGTATGTTTGTAAGTAGAAGTATTTTGATAAGTTTAACACCCACTGCCCTACTTCATCAGTCCT
Source organism: Protopterus annectens (assembly GCF_019279795.1). Classification (NCBI taxonomy): domain Eukaryota; kingdom Metazoa; phylum Chordata; order Ceratodontiformes; family Protopteridae; genus Protopterus; species Protopterus annectens. The sequence continues at coordinate 1,619,758,308 of NC_056743.1, read as the reverse complement.
GCTGATGTCATTCCCCATATCAGCACCTTTAGGCAGCTGTCAGCTCAATATGCTCTGTAGCATGTGCGATAACTGCGTAACACTATGGTACAAATAACTAGTTAGGTAGGGGTTTGTCTCTCACATCTGATAAGTATATGTGTCTAGAAGTGTGTCTGTTTGTAGGACAAAGTGTTTTGATAAGTTTAACATCCACTGCCCTACTTTATCAGTCCTACTGATGTCATTACCCTTAAAGTTTCATAAGTGTGTAGTAGGCTAATGGCCCAGCAACCTTTACAAGCCTAGCCCATAGAAGGGCCCAGCCATTGTGCCACCCGATGTTACTTCCCAGTGCCTGTATCAAGTAGAGACACTGCAGTGATCCTTGGGGTGAACTGTCTATTACCACCGCACTCATCAAGATTTCTCTACAACAGGGTCAGCTAGGTGCTCTGCGTGACATGTATGGGGAGTGTATTCCAGAGCATGTGAAATCTCTTGGTGAGGGACCTGTCCCACCAGCATGTTGTGGCAATTGTGGTAATGAGGTAGAAGTCTCTGCAGTGTGTGGTGTGGAGGGATTGGGATGTCTTTATATTTAGCATGTCTAAATCAGCTGGGTCAGACATGGCTTTGTAAGTCAAGCACAGATAGTCTCTAACTAGGTGATATGACACAGAAAACAGCTGGAGCCTTCTGAGTCTGTCTGTGTAGGACATGTGTTTAATGACTAGGAACCTCCTTGTGAGGTGCTTCTATGGCCTCTCCAGCTGTTGTAGGTGTCTACCTAGGTACATGGAAAATGGGCCAGAATGCCTGATGAGTGGTTTAATGAGGGAACAGTAGACAACAATCATTACCTCTGTCTCCCTGGATACAAAACCCTTGGTAATGCAAGGTGCCACATAGAAGGACTTCCTGACCACAATGGCAATGTGGTGGTTGAAGGAGAAGTTGCTATCAACCTGTGTCCCCAGATCTCTTATAATGCCTACAGTGTCCATTGGGTTTCCAACAATGTGATACTTACTGGGAATTGAGTGTTTTACCAAAGGGGATGATGATGCATTTTTGGGTGTTAAGCTTCTGGCCATGGTTTCCACACCACTCATTAGTCTCAGTGAGGCCTTTCTGTAGGATGTCTGCATCATTTGTGGAGTTAATGAATGCTCCCAGCTTGCAGTCTCCTGTGAACTTGGTCAACCAGATTTTCTCTGTGTTGGGCTGGACTCCTGAGAAGTAGATGCTAGACAGGACACTACCCAGTACTGATCTTTGTGGGGCTCCACTTGTGACTGCTTGCCAGTCTGACTTGGAGTTTGCCACTGTCACACGGTGTGTTCTGTGAACCAATTTGCAACCCCTACTGATATAGGGGGATGATGCCTAGTTTGGTGGATTTATCAATAATTTCTGACTGATGAATGGTATCAAAATCTTTGGCCAGATCAAGGTAGGCTGTGTGCAGTGCCTTACTGTCATACACAGCCCTGGTGACTTACTCAAAGAAGTCAACCAAGTTGAGCAGGCATGATCTGCCATTCACAAAGCCAAACGGTGTGGGGTCCAGAGTTAGGAAATCACCTATATCTTGGTCAATCAGGTCCCTGATGATGTGGTGCATACCTGTACATCGTAGACACATCAGGCTAACGGGCCAATATTCCCAGGTTCTGTAGATGCTACCCCTTTATGGAGAGGGATGACTATAGCAGTGTACCATTTCTAAAGGAACAAAGCCTAAGATGATACTGTGACTGAACAGGGTGCACAGATGTGGTGCCAGGTCTCTATGTACATCATGTAGAACACAGCCACAGATATATGTGGGTCCCATGGAAGCTGTATTCTTGCCTGTGGACAATGCAGGTCTAACCTGGCCTGCAGTATTGCTGGGTACCTGACATTCATCTGCCATTGTGATTGTTCCCTTGAGGGGGAGAGAGGAGTAAAGCTGGCACTGAATGCAACTGACAATTGACACTTGTGGGTATTGCTGTGGAGGTTGTTGATATAAATATCAAAGGCTGTTGTGATTGTTATCAGTGTATGCTGCTATTCTGACTTCATAGCTGCCTGTAGATGAATCCATGAGGGATCTCAAGTTGTGGTTGACACTAACAAGGGGGATGCCCAGTCTTGGGACACCACCTTTTTTCTGCAACAGTGCCCACCTTCTGTTGTACACTTTAGGAATGGCAGGGGACCATCAGATTAGCTTCCAATGTTTAGAGGGCAGCATCTTGGATCTGTTGGCTATGGCTAGTATCATGTATTCATTTACATGTGTGTACAGTGCATATGTGTATAACTCGAAAGTCATGCAGCTATTTTCTATTGACATGGGAGCAATGAAGTCATCCACCCCTGTTTTTATGACTCCAAAGTCAGGTTTGTAGAGGCTTTTCAAGGTGGTTAATTTTTTTTGAGTTCCATGTTGATTACATTATGTTTGAATCTGACCAGGTAGGGATTGACAACTATGGTCAAGCAACAGTCCCATATATAAGTAATCAACACAGGTCAAGGTTGTTGCATCCTCTACTGAAGTCAGTATGAGCCGGTCCAGGACATTGGAACTGATGAATTCCAGGAAGCATTGGGCCAGTGTATTGGTGCTTGACTACTTTTCCCAGTTGATGGAGGGGTAATTTAAGTCTCCTACTATGTCAGTGTTGGAGTGGAACTTCATAGATGCCAGGGTGTTGAGGAATGTGGATTGACAGTCTAGGGACATAGATGGGGACCCACAGCAGGCTATCACCTGGGTTTACCTGAAGTATCTCAGATGCATTATGCTGGGATACTAGTCTGGAGGTGTGCATATCCATTATGAATATGGAGACACCACCACATGTGGAGGTGTGGTCCATGTTTTTGGGCTGACAGCTGTGGAATATGTCATAGCAACTGTTAGTGCAGGGCAGCTGCCTCCTGCTGTGAACCATGTCTCCGTTACAGCACAAATGTCAATGTCCTCCACTTTGAGGAGTGCTTTGAGTGACTGCATATTGACAGTTAGATGTCTAATGTTGAGCAGCATGAGCCTCAGATTGCATACATGTCTAGCTGTTATGGTGGTAATTTGATTTTGAACACTGCCTAATAAGGCATTATAAGGGTGGCAAGACACTTAGCAGGTACCTGGAAACCCAGGGGTGACAGATACAGGCCATCTCTGGCAAGACATTGAGGTCTGTCAATGATGTTATCCCAAGCAGATAGATACTGGATCCCCTGAGAATGACACACAACATGTAAGCCAATGTTTCAGTCAATCATTTGTTGATAGTACTGCAGCATTATTTTAGGTGACAGTAGTATACTGCTTAAGGCTACTGTCACACTTGCCTGGACCACATAATCTGAGAGTTCAGCCATGTCTCTTTTCATGTAGTCCAGGGAGGTGTGTCCCAGGTCATTCAAACCCACATGGATGATGGCAGAGTGATACTTGTAGTTGTTGTGGAGGGCCCTGACTAGGTGTGTCATGTGTTGGATGCTGACATGTGATAGGCAGCTGGCCGTTGCCTCCTCCATAATCAACCTAGTCAGTGGGACATCTGTGTGCCTCAGTACTGAGTCACCCTTTATTACTGTATTGTGCAAGGTGGTTAGTCTTAGGGGATTAAGTTGAAGGACACACTGTGTAGGTGACATATGTGTCCTTTAGTATGTGCTGTGTTGTGGTGTCTGAATAGGTGTCTGTCTTACTGTTCTGTGTTGTTTGGGTAAATGTCCATTGAGTTCCTCTGTGAAGGTGGGTGTGTGGTTCTTCAGTGCATGTCAGGGATGTCATAGTGGGTGTTGTGGTGAGCTATGTGTTCCACATGGTGTGGTACAGGTGTTGACCCTATCCTTTTGACTAGCTAGTGCAGTTTTCACTGGAAAGTGCATATTTCCACATTTGGTGATATAGGGGTAACTCTCACAGGTCTGAGTGTTTGGAGTTTAGAGGAGAGGGTTGTCTGTGTACATGAGGCAGCTGCAACAGCACCTCAGAATGGACAAGTGCACCAGGTTAATGGACAAAAGCACAGAAAACTGCACTTCAATCATGCCAGGAGGGATGGTCATAACTACTAAGTACTGGGAGTAATTCTGTGAGGAACGAGTACTACTGATGGCTCCCAGGTGTGCTACACATATTGACACAATAACCTTTTGAAGTGCAAAGCTATTATGCTATTTGAAGTGCAAGACAGAAAGAACTAGCAAGATGTAAGGGAAAAGCTGAAGGCAGACTTTCTGCCACCTGTAATACTTTACCTCAGCTGTGCAGTTATCAACACCTTTGTCCAGTTAATCCAGTAAGCTCTGTAGCATGTGCGGTAACTGTGTAACACTATAGTACAAATAAGTAGATAGGCAGGGGTTCTAACCTCAATACTGGCAAGTGCATGTGTGTGTGTGTGTGTGTGTGTGTGTGTGTGTGTGTGTGTGTGTGTGTGTGTGTGCGTGTGTGAATCATATACTGTGTGGGTTATACCATTTTGAGTTGTGTACCACCCTTTAGACTTTCCGTCACCCCAATTTATTAGTCCTGTTGATGTCATTCACCTTAGAAGTATCTTTGGATTAGGTGAAATTGAATAAGCTCCGTGCATGTCTGATAACTGTGTAACACTATAGCAGAAATAACTAGATAGGCAGGAGTTCTAATCCCAGTACTAGTAACTGTTTGTGTGAGAATCATATTCTGTGTGGGTTATACCATTTTGAGTTGTATACCACCCTTTACACTTCCCATCACCCTAATTTAGTAGTCCTGTTGATGTCATTCACCTTAGAAGTACCTTTGGACTAAGTGAAATTGTATATGTTCTGTGGTGCATCTGATAACTGTGTAACACTATAGTAGCAATAACTAGATAGGCAGGAGGTCTTATCCCAGTACTGGCAACGTTTTGTGTGAGAGTCATATAGTGTGTGGATTATACCCTATTGAGTTATGTACCACCCTTTACACTTCCCCTCACCCTAATGTAGTAGTCCTGTTGATGTCATTCACCTTAGAAGTACCTTTGGACTAGATGAAATTGTATAAGTTCCATGGCATTCTGATAACTGTGTAACACTTTAGTAGGCATAAATAGATAGGTAGGAGTTCTAATCTCAATACTGGCGTGTGTGTGTGAGGATCATACCTCGTGTGGCTTATACCATTTTGATGTGTGTACCATACACGGCTGGTGACCACCTACTGATGCCATTACTTTATATAGTGTGGTAACAGCATCTGCCTCACATCCAGCATGTTAAACCATTGTTCAGGCCAAACCAATCCTCTGTACAGATGTGTCCAGAATATCCATATGTTTGCAACCTATAAGTGATCTGTGTGCCAAAACAATGTCCATGTATGTGATATCGTTGCCAAATAGGCCACAGTGAGTGTACTGACACATATGGCAGCATCAGGTATCATAACTGACTGAAACATCATGCTGATACAATGTCTGCTACCCTCTCACTTGTCTAGGCTTGTACGTGCAATACATGAATCCAGATGCTTGGTTTTACAAGTGAATTGTTCATGTTATGGGTCACATGAAATTTTGGAAAAGGTATGGACTGACATATTGTGGTCTCAATTTGTATATATCACAAACACCTGGCGTCTTAACTGGGGCGTGTATGCATTTTATATCCACTGTATGGCAGTTATGTTTCACACATGTCCCTAGCTTAGGCTGTTTGTTCATCCCATTTTGATGGTCTCTGTTCAGATGTCTTGCACTAACAGTTTGTGAGGTATGCTACAGGAATGTTAAATTCTCTTCAGATAGGCCCCTGTGGTGAACACTGTGATGCAATGCAGTTAACCCTACCACAAGTGAACATACACATAAAGCAATATGGCTATAAGGGATAGTTGCATGCATGGTAAATTACATGCCCTTCACATGCCTGGGGTATTGCCAAACCACAACAGAACAATTCCATACCCACCAGCTTCAGGCTGCTGTCCCATGTGCAGACCAGAGGGACCTAGGTAGTTATAGGAGAGAGGTATTGTCAGCAGACTCACATGTGGCCTTGGCACATGATGGATGCAGCATGTCTGCACATTTACAGTACAACCTCCAATGCTACACAATTTGCTGTCCTTCACCATAGATGTGCACTTCTGTGCATTAGAAAACTCCATCCACAACTGCAATCTGACCTGACACATGCATGTAGATACTCTGCAGATGCAAGAATGTCTGATATAGTGGTCTACTAATTCCCACTGGGGCCTTACCTGCATGATCCTTGCACATTTTGTTGGTATCTCCCACCTCCAGCATGTGGGGGGCTCTGTACACTGGTGTTGTTCTGAGGTAGGTACCCCAAGGTAGGTAAGGAGCTCCTCAGTTGATGTCAGTGGGGGCTGCATGGCTGGTTCCCCACCTTTGACTGTGTGGTCCCTAGACATGGCAGCAGCCCTTTGCCAGGCATGGCATATGAGATCAGTGGCACAATGCTGGACCTGCTCTTATGTATGTGTATGCAGGCCAACATTGTTTACCCTTTGGACAGGGTCATCCCAAAGGGCAGTCCTCTCCTGCAGATGTTGTTGGCTTCAGCCAAACAGTAATGTGTGGTTCTGTATTATGGCTTTGATTACCAGGTTGCATTGAGCTGGTGAAAAGGTTGCTCGCCTGTGATGTGAAATTATACCTGGAAGACATAAACAGGGAAACACTTCACAGGACCCCATATATTTGGCAACAGTATGCACAGAACCTGCACATGTACCTTGAATACCAGTAGCCACCACTCACAACCACACCAGACCCCTGTAATCTATCAGCACAGTATCAGCTTGTATTGCACTCCTGGTCCTGATGAGTCATATTCCCCCTAGTGAGTGCCAGTTAATTGCATAATCCTTTATTCCTCATTCAGGTATGTGTAGACAGATAACATTGGCTATCTTCCATCCAGATGGAGTGTGGATGGTGCTGAGGCTTGGTGTGACTACAGTGTGTAATGGAGCTGGGAGCACTTGCCTGAGTTCATGTAGGATGCAAACAGGAATGGTATCATGACCCATGGATACATTCGTTTGTTGCCTTTCAGTAGGCAATATGTACAGCTCCCTGGTGATGAGGGGAGGAGTGTGAGTGCTGTGCATATCCACCTATAGTGATGCTGAGCCAGGGGCATGTTTGGCCTAACCCTTTTTGCAGCAGGTTGCCTCTAGCTATGTTGTGTGTGTATGTGGTCTGAATGACTACCATTACAGGTTGGGTTGGTTTGCTGCCTCTGAGATTGCAGACATATGGGAAGATGGCCTTATGATTGGTCTTGGTGGATGCCTCTAATTCGTACTCATAGTTAGCCTTACAGTAATCCACCTGTGACCTTATATGCTTGTTCAGACAATGGCTGGCAATGTCAGGTTGGTGCCTACTCCTACTTTGCCCTGTACAGCCAATATAGGGACCAAGTTTGTGGTTTGTGTATTGCTGCTGTCCAGCAAAAGGGATTACTCTACTTTGGTGGAGGCAGGTATGACAAGTAAGGTATTGCTCAGTCCGTATAGCTATGTAGATGTTCATATAGCTGTTTGTAGTAGGCATGGACACAAAGTCATAACACAGTTGGACACCTCTCCACTTTCAAAATGATAATCATGCTTATTGTAGTACCCATGACTGTGTCAGGCAATGCAACAACCAGTAGCTGTAGAAATGTCACTCTTTTGGATGCACAGCAACTAAGGTCGCGAAAACCAAGGTACCTTTTTGGCTAGGCTTATATAGGCCCTAGGGCTAATAGCCAAGTAACTACCTATGAACCTTTGACACAAGTACAACACGTACAGCTTCATTAACAGACATTTTGCATCCAATGTCTGTTGTTATGAGGTGGACACATACACCTACTCCTACTGATGTGCACAGGTAATACCTCATATACATTTCTGTTCTACGTCAATATGGCACACTGTATTCACACTCTTGCTGCCAAGTCATCCCTCTCAACCCATTACAGCAGGACATCTGTAGGATGCCACACATACATGGGGCAATGGGACAACATTAGTGACACTTTCTCAATATTGCTGCAATACACTTGAGTCATTTGATAGCATAGTAGCCTTTGCACTGACAGGCATCCCCTGGAGGATGTCCAACACTCATATGGCAGGAAGAGAGGAAAAAGGCTAGGAGTGTGGTAGTGAGGGTAAGAACTTTTAATGTTGGCAGAATGACAGTAATAGGGACAGAGATAACTGAAATTATGGCCAGGGGAATGTTGATATATTGTGTGTGCAAGAGACCAGATGGAAGGAGAGTATGGCTAGGCATATGGGAAGCAGGTCACAATTGTACTATCATAGTGTGGATGGGAGGAGGAAGGGGGTAGGGGTTCTCCTGATGGAACAGTATGCGAAGAATGTTTTTGGAGGATGACATGAATATCTGATAGAGTGATGTTTATGAGGCTGGAAACTGATGGTGTAATGATGACTGTTGTTAGTGCATATGCTACACAAGTTGGTTGTGCGATGGATGAGAAAGAGAAATGTGAAGTTAGTTGGATGACATGCTGACTGTACCCAAGGGTGACAGAGTGATCATTGCAGCAGATGTCAATGGGCATGTTGGTGAAGTGAACAGATGGTATGGGGAAGTGATGGTGTTAAAATGAATGCAGATGGTGAGATGGTAGTGGATTTTGCAAAAAGGATGGACATGGCTGTGGTGAATATGTACTATAACATGAGGGATGAGTATAGGGTGACATACAAGAGTGGAGTAAAGATCCACACGTGGGATATATCCAATGTAGAAGAGCCAGCTTGAAGGAAATTGGAGACTGTAAAGTGGTGACAGGGAAAAGTGTGTTTAGGCAGCATAGAATGTTGGTATGTAAGATGATGTTGGTGATCAAGAAGATGAGGAGTGTGAGGTCAACACCAAGGAACAAATGGTGTGAACTTGAAAAAGGTGATTGTGAGGCGGAGTTCAGGGAGGAGTTAAGACAGACACTGGGTGGCAGTGACAATCTAACAAATATCTGGTTAATACAACAGCGCTACTAAAGAAGACAGCTAGAAAGGTGCTTGGTGTGACATGCAGTTATTTATTTATTTTTATTTTATTTTACATTTGTTAACCGGGGGTGTCTGTCTGAGCTGAAAAGGCCCTTTTTCAGCAGAGGCCCAGGGAGAAAAGCTCCACAAAGAGCTGGAAGAAGTAGAGCAAGGAGACTTGGTGGTGGACTGAGGAAGTACAAGTCAGTATACAGAGAAAGAGGTTGGGGAAAAAGGAGTGGGATTGTCAGAGAGATGAAGAAAGTAGACAGACGTATGAGAAGATGAGGTGCATGGCAAAGAGAGAGAGGTGGCAAAGGCTAAGGATGAGGCATATGAAGAGTTGTATGACAGCTTGGACATTAAGGAGGGATGAAAGGAGTTGTACCAATTGGCTAAACAGATGGACTGAGCTAGGAAAGCTGTGCAGCAGATAAGGGTGATAAAGGATAATAAAGTAAATGTACTCACAAGTGAGGAGAGTGTGTTGAGCACATGGACAGAGTACTATGAGAAGCTGATGAATTAAGACAATGAGATAGAGAAGATTGGATGATGTGGGTATGGTGAATTAGAAAGTGCAATGACTTAGCAAGGAGGATGCAAGGATAGCTATGAAGAGGATGAATACTGGCAAGCCTGTTGGTCTACATTACATACCTATGGAAGCATGGAGGTGTTTAAGGGAAATGGCAGTGGTGTGTTAGCCAGACTGTTTACTGATATCTTGGGAAGTGTAAGGTTGCATGAGGAGTGGAGACAAAGTGCTTGGGTATGATTTTAGGAATAAGGTTGATGTGCAGAGCTGTTTTAACTACAGAGGGATAACATTGACCAGTCACAGCATGAAGTTATGGGTAAGAGTAGTGGAAGTTAGGTTAAGCAGGGAGGTGATGAGTAGTGGTCAGCAGTATGGTTTCATACCAGGAAATGGCACTACAGATGTGATGTTTGCCCAGATAGTGTTAATGGAGAAGTACAGAGAAGGTCAGGAGTTGCTTTGTGTCTTTCTGGACTTAGAGAAAGGATATGACAGTGTGCCTAGACAGGATTTGTGGTATTGTATGAGGAAGTCATAAGTTGCAGAGATATATGTAAGAGTGGCACAGGATATGTACAAGGGTGGCGTAACAGCAGTGAGGTCTGCATTGGGAGTGACGGATGTGTTTAAGGTGGAGGTGGGATGACATCAGGTATCAGCTGTGAGCCCTTTTTGATTTGCAATGCTGGTGGACAGGTTGACAGACAAAATCATAGAAGAGTCCCCATTGACTATGATGTTTTCAGATTACAGTGTGATTTGTATTGAGAGTCAGGAACAGATTTAGGAGACCCTGTAAGGGTGGAGATATGCTCTAGAGAGGAGAGTAATGAAGGTCAGCAGGACTAAGACAGAATATCTGTGTGTGAGAGGGAGGATAGCTAAATATTGAGGATGCAAGGAGTAGAATTGGTAAAGGTGGATGTGTTTTAATGATTGGGATCAACATTTCAGAATAATGACGACTGTGGAGGACAGGTGAAGAAGAGAGTACAGACAGGATAAAAAGGTGGAGAAGAGTGGCAAGAGTGTTTTGTGACAGATGAGTACAAGCAAAAGTGAAATATAAGGTCTACAAGAGTGTAGTGAGACCAGCTGTTATATAGGTTGGAGACAGTGGCACTGACAAAAAGGCAGGAGTAAGAGCTGGACATGGCAGAGTTACAGATATTACAATTTGCATTGGGTGTGACAAAGGTGCACGGGTTTAGCAATGTATATATGAGAGGGTCAGTCCATGTTGGACAGTTATGAGAAAAGTCAGAGAGGGAGGATTACATTGGTTTGGACATGTGCTGAGGAGGGATGCTGCGTATATTAGGAAAAGGATGGTAAGGATGTAGCTGCCAGGTAAGAGGAAGAGAGGACGAGCTCAGATAAGGTTTCTGGATGTGTTGGGAGAGGACATGCAGGTGGTTCATGTGACAGAACAAGATTCAGAGAACAGGCAGAAATGTCAATGGATGATCCATGGTGGCAATCCCAAATGGGATCAGCCAGAGGACAAGGAAGTGGATGTTGCAATGTCAGACTTCACAGATTTGCCAAGGATTTGCCAGACATAACACAACTCTATGGGTAAATGACTACAAATATGAGGCACACATATGGTCAGTGTACATAACACTGGACAGTTAAATAGTATGAGCACAGTATAGCACATGCAGTTCAACACACACATCTGCAGCAGTGCTTTACTATGCAAATACCATGTATAGGTCTCTCACATTTCTGAGACAAACAAGTATATCATAGTTGTATTCCCAAGTAAGATATGGATATGTACAACATCCCAGTAGCTGGCCTAACATTGCCAAAGTCAGTATTGTTTTACACACACTCCAGTAGTAGTTATATGTGAGCCATTCTTTCCTGGAGTGACTCAGGGGCCTGACTTATGATCTATGTCATTGCAGACAGACCCAGATGCTATGGCCACAGCAATATATTAATACAACAGGCCTTGTTAAGACATATATGTTAAACCTCCTATTTCCCATTCTCACATACCCCCTACTGCAGTCTATTACATGTTTACTTGTTTGACATACCTTTTTTAATTTCCAAGTGTAGGTGGTTATATCCTGTTTTTTCCCTCAGTTTCTCACTCTCTCTCTCTCCCACAGACGTAGGTTGTACATCTGCTTTGCATAGGCAGCTGCTTGCCTTTTGTAAGTAATGCTCATGAGCAGCTGATGGCCAGTGCACCAATTGTTGTCCCCCACTTGTTAATTGCATTGCATGCAGAACAACTGTGTTGTTATTCCTATAGCCAATGGCATGGCAACACACTCCTATAATTGAGTACTTCATGTAGGTGTAGCCCCTTTTCCTTGCCTGTGAGGGGGATGTCATGGAGGTGTGTGAACAATAGCATCACAAAGAGTATTTGGAAATATCTGTTACAACCAAAACTGTGGAGTCAGGCCAACAAAATGGGGGAGAATGTTCGAGACATAGTGACTGAATGTACATATTGCTGTTATACATGTAGATTAATGCTAGTCTAACAAAATTTGTGTGAACATAGAGTTTCTGCGTGATGTAGGTTAAAGTATTTTGCAGCCATCCACAATACACCTCAAAGTCCTATACTTTACAAGGGCTGCTGATGTCCCTCACCTTACATGTGTGTTGAGGCACCCTTCAACCTATGAGCTCCATGGCATGTGCGATAAATGCGTAACACTGTAGTAGCAATAATTAGATAGGCAGGGGGTTGAATATCAGTCCTGGCAAGTGTGTGTGTGTGTGTGTGTGTGTGTGTGTGTGTGTGTGTGTGTGTGTGTGTGTGTGTGTGTGTGTATGTGTGTTTTGTTGTGTACCATATCCATTAGGGGGGCTAGTTTGGCAAAGGTTTCACACCCAGTACACATCCAAATGTCCACTGTACAGGGCCCACTGTTGTTGACCACCGTAGTGGTAGCTGTGGACACTCTACAACCCTATAAGCTGTGTGCCATGTGAAATAACTATGTGACAGTACGGACACAAAAACAAGATAGGTGGGTCTTCAAATCTTGTGATACCATTCTCCACTCAGGAATCATAGACAAACACACCCATCTAGGCATTAACCCCTATGTAACTAGGTGGTTTGCAAACTAGCTCATGCATGGGACATACAGTGTAAAGATAGCAGACTCCATGTCAGACTGCCAACCAGTCACAAGTGGATTACCACAGGGTCTAGTCATGGTTCCCCTCATGTTTATCATGTATGCCTTTGACATCCAGAACAACACAAAGGAATCCTGGCTGACAATGTTCACAGACAATTAATTGCAAGGTGGGTACTATGTGTACATCCCTATATCATGTTGACATCCTGCATAAAGGCCCCACTGAGACATCCGACTATTGTCAGAACACTGGCCTTAGGCTGAAAAGAAAGAAATGTGTCACAGTCTCATGTGGAATCAATGTGGTTTCCATGACACATTGCTGGTAGTCCATTGGACACAGACGTCCTTATAAGGGGCCTGGGAACACAGGCTGACAGTGACCTCGCTTATGGCCACAAAATTGCTACTGTGGACAGAAATAACTTCTATGTGGCACAGCTCATAACTAAGGGTGTTTTATCCAGTAAGGAAGAGGTCAATGTCTCCCTCTACACTCTTCTCATTAGGCCAATCAGCAAGTACAATGGCCCATTTGCCATGTAGCTCACTAGACACCTGCAACAACTGTGGAGGCTGCACCTCACAAATAGGACACTAACCCTTAAACAACTGTTCTATATGGACAAAGTGCAATATATCCAAGTATTCTTGGCTACATCTTGGCTACTTACAGGCAATCCCTGCTTGGTTGACAATGCCATGTCTAGCTATCTGTGTTAGGAATGCCATATCTAGTGAAACTCTGATCTGTATGCATCACATGCCATAGATACCTCAAGCTCATTACCACAATCAACAGAACATGTTGGGGGACAGGTACCTAACCCAGCAAGTGGACATGCTATGGCAATATATGTTGCATACATGTCAAAGCACCTTACTGGCCCTCTCCAAGAGAAATCTGGATGAGTGGATAGGGAATTTAACTGTTACCCTGGTCATCACTCAAGTGGCAATAGTTGATAGACACACTGGGAAAAAATGCCAGGTCACATGATGCCATGGTACTCCCATGGATGAGGCTTGTTATGGCTCCATGCCCATTAGCCTGGTACACACCTATGAACACATGATCCTATGAATCTCAGTCCTGACAAATGTGTGTGTGTGTGTGTGTGTGTGTGTGTGTGTGTGTGTGTGTGTGTGTGTGTTTGCTCAAGACCAGTACCCTGAGTACATGTTTGAGTGAGGAATATATCCAATGGGTGGCCATCTATCACAATTGCAGGCCATTGTGCTCCCAGCACACATCCTATGTTCCACTCTACAATGGCCGCTTTTTAAATCAACTGTAGATGTATCTGTACACACTCTGCAGACCTATAAGCCCTGTGCTATGTGCGACAACTATGTAACAGTATGGAATGAACAGCTAGAGAAGTAGGGCTCTTAATCACAGTACTAGCACACTTGTGTTTGTGTGCATTGGTGTGTATAGTAGTCTTTGGGTGTGTGTACACTTGTGCATGAGATTAGTATGAAACCTGTCGCACCCACTAAACTACCCATTGTCATAACATACAAGGGCACGTGATGTTACTCACTATATATGTACTTTGGAAACTCAACACACTATGAGCTGTGTGCCACCTGTGATAACTGCATAATACTGTACTGCCACTAACTAGATGAGTAGGGATTGCAAACTCAACACTGGCAATTGTGATTGCCTGTGTGTGTGTGTGTGTGTGTGTGTGTGTGTGTGTGTGTGTGTGTGTGTGTGTGTGTGTGTGTGCGTGTGTGTGCGTGTGTGTGTCTGTGTGTGTGTACAGTAGTCCCTGTGTTTTGGTCAAGACAATGCCCTCTGGGTGTGTGGGATTTACAAATCTGAGGTGTGTTCCACCCACTACACTTACAATTGTCCACTGTACAAGAGCTGCTGATGTCAGCCACCATACACTTATCTGTATATATCCCTCAGCCCTATAAGCTACATGACACATGCAAAAACTGTTATACAGACCTGCTAATTGTGTACAGCTGTACCCTGGATATGACACGCTCAATGAGTTACCATACTGTCATACTCCTCCTTGTAGATAATGTCTGCAGGGCCACATCCTGCTGAGGCACAGACACCTAGAAGACAAACAGAACAAGTTATGGAGACCATATTCAATCAGTGTTAATAACAACAATAATGCATCATGGCTGGACAGCTACACACTCTGACATGTAACCATTAAACATGCTGGCTGACAACACTTTACACCTTATTACATTGCTAAACTGTACTAAATTCACCCTGTGCATCAGAACCATATTAGCATGTCCCTGCCTCGATGGTATGGATGATCAGGGATATGGCGCAGGTAGCATCATATGCACAGGGTGTGATGTGGGTTTGCCAGAGGCCTAGGCTGGGCCATTTGGTTGCCATCATGTGTGTGTGTGTTTGGGGGTTGTTCACTAAATGGGCCATGCAGAGGTGGTGTGTGTATGTCTGGAGGTGACCTGGCTTTGATGGTGATGTGTGTGTGTATGGATACACACTGTCATGTTATGTCGCTGTCCTACACAGGGGCATGTTGGACAGCTGTGGACTGTACATGGCAGGGTGTACAGTTCACCATTTTTGGCACTAGACATGGGAACTGGGCCTGCCGGGGGACCCACTGGCATGACCAAGCACAAGGCCAGATGCAGTACTACTCCCCGATGGTGACTGCTGTCTGCTAGATCTGCATCCCTGTTGCCCATGGCCTGCTGCATTGTGGCATGGACAGTGACCGCCTTGCAGTCATGTTGTTAGTACTGCCACTATGAGAGTGAGAAACTGCATGGCCATGTGGACCCTCAGCTGTTCATGCTGCTGTCCTATGTCCACGTGGCCAACAGACAACTCCCACCACATGCTCTATCACAGACATTCCACAGTCAAGGATTCCCACCATCTCACCCGACCATCTATCCATGACCTCAGCATAATAATGGTGGGCATCAGCAAGATCATGGAGGTTGTCACGCATAGCAGGAAGAATGGCATTCATGACCCTGAGAAACTGTCTGGTGTTAGGTTCACTACATGCCTGTGCCTCCATGATGGCCTGAAACATGTATTTGGTGACACTTGCTGTGGCACTTGTGACAGGGGCATGATGGGCAGCAGTCCCCCTTTGAGCACCCCTGCCCATCCAACTGTGTGCAATCTCACCTGTTATCTGGCTATGGCTGGTGTCTACAGACCCACTTGCCATAGTCACTACATTTGTCTGTCCCATGTCACCACCCAACAACTCTCCATTATCTATGGCCGCTGGTGCTGGGGTATGTGTGGGAATTGTGACTGTGTGTGGGGATGGGGTGGACAACAGTGGGAAGCTAAACAATGGCATAGATTCAGCCCCTGGCAACCCATCTCTACCTCACTATGGTTATCATCATTGTTAGAGTCTGCGGAGACACTGACATTAGTTCCCAAGTGGGAGGGACCCCGACCCCCATTGCCACCTGTGAGGGGAAGACAATAAATGTAAATTAATACCTGTACATTATGGTTGACTGCCATACACACAGATACACACAGACATGTACACAGACACTTACAGGTGAGGTGGTACAAAGCCATAACATAGACCTCACATTACCCAAAAGGTGACATGCATTACACACAGCCCTCATTATCATGCACTGCAGCCATTCTCAATCCTTGTTACTAACAATATACATCTCTGGGATGCATGAGTACTGCTAGTAGGTGACATCCATTCCCCTAGCACATAATGCACCCATGTACACATTATTGCTATTCAGTTAGCACAGTGGCAACTACTGTAGACCATACCTCACAACTGTACAAATCATTGAAGAATGTGAAGATGTCTGGCACATATGTTTGCTCTGGTCCTTACAACCCTTATGTGTTTGTCTGACACATAACTGTGATCATATAAGGATTGATGTCACTAATTAATGGCATACATTTGGGCAGACCTCATCACCAACAGTGAATATATGTTCAAACAAATCCTGTTACACCAACAAACTTCTAAGCTTAATGTGGATCTGATAAGTGTACACATCCCCTGTTAACATGGCAGGCTCTTGTATCATATAAAATGAGACCACAAGACTGCATTCAAATACATTACCCACCTTAAATGTGACATATGACCTGTGCAATCCAATTGAGAAACAAACAAATGTGTTAGTTGTGAAATATACTGGGTGAGGTGTGTACGATATGGTGGTTGCATAAGTGTGGATTCCCTTAAACCAATGCTTTTTTGAAACACCTGTTAAGTGAACTACAGTAGTCAGTCTTCCTGGGAAGGGGTGTAGCAGCATGGCACATCTTGACTTGGCATTATTTGGACAGTCTTCCCTGCAAAGGTTCCCCCAACTCTGTCAGCTGGCAAGGGCAGCTCATGTGCACAGACAGAGGTCACACTGGAGGTTTACTATTGGTGTTAAGTCTGGGCTTTGATTAGCCCAATGCATACCCTTGATTGTATTCAAGTGGAACCATTCTTAGGTAGTTTTGGATGTATGCTTCAGGTCATTGTCATGTTGGAAGCTGAAACCCCTCTCCATCCTCAGCCATCTTGCAGATGCTTGACGTCTTTGGCCCACACGTCAGTGTTATTTGAACTGTTCATAATTCCCTCCACCATGCCTACAGGCCTAGTGCCAGCTAATGAACAGCAACCCCAAAGCAGGACACTGCCACTAGTGAGCATCAACATGTGGATGGTGGTCTTCAGGTGAAGTGAGGTGTTGCTTGTGCACCACATGTAACTTTAAGGATAGTGGCTGTAAGTTTGAATCTTGTCTCATTACACCATTACACATTTCAACACATGCCTTTTAGAGACTTAATAGGTTCATAAGTTCATAGGTAGGTACTAGGCTATCTGCCAGAAGGCATTTATAAGCCGAGCCGGAATGTGGTTGGCTTTCGCCGCCCCCTTAGATTAGTTCCCTGTGCATCTGTCCAGCAGAGCCATTGAAGTGATCCCTGGGGTAAATGTTCTGTTTCCCATCCACTGGTCAAGGTTTCTCTTGAAGAGGGTTAGCGAGGAGCTCTGCCTAATATAGACTGGAATCTTATTCCAGAGCATGGGAAGTCTCTGGGACAGGAATCTATCCCTCCAGCATGTCCTATTTATTGTTATGGTGAGGTTTAGATCCCTGGAGCATGTGGCTCAAGGGGTTATGGTTTTCTTTAGGTGGAGCATGTTCATCAATTCTGGGTTGGACATGGCCTTGTATGTCAGGCAGAGATCACCTCTGAGTAGGCGGTATGCAACCAAGTACAGCTGGAGTTTCTTCAGTCAAGTTGTATTGGGCATCTGTTTGAGGCCGGTGATCCTCTTGGTGAGGTACTTCTGTGGTCTTTCCAGTTATTGCAGATGTCTTGTAAGGTACATCCCAAATGGGGCATTGTACTCTATGATGGGTCTGATGAGTGATGCATAGAGGGGCCCAATGACCTCTTTCAATCTGGGTGCAAACCGTTTTGTGATTAGGTGGGCCACATAGAAGAATTTTCTAACCACTTTGGCAACATGATTATCAAAGGAGAGGTTACTATTTACTTGGGTCCCCAGATCCCTTATTACATCTTCCATACTTAGGGAGCTACCACCTATGTGGTAGTTTGTGGGTACTTTGTTTTTTCCAAAGGGGATGACTGTGTATTTTTTGACATTTAGCTTGAGGCCATGGTTTTGACACCAGGTATCTATCTCAGTGAGACTCTTTTGGAGGATGTCTGTGTCAGCCGGAGAGTCAGTTATAGGCCCTAGTTTGCAGTCGTCTATGAACTTGGTCAGCCATAGTCCTGCTGTGCTTGCCTGTACCTCTGAGAAGTATATGCCAAACAGGAGGGGTCCTAGGACTGAGCCCTGGGGAATGACACTTGTAATCGGTTAGAGTCAGACCTAGGTCCTGCAACTCTTACCATGTGGGTTCTGTCTGTGAGCCAGTTGGCAACCCATCTCATGATGTAGGGGTTTATGTTCAGGCTGGTGAGCTGGTCTATAATACCTGAGTGGTGAATGGTGTTGAAAGCCTTTGCAAGGTCTAGGTAGGCTGTATGGACCACCTTTCTCTCACCTATAGCCTTGGTAACTGTCTCAAAGAAGCTCACCAGGTTTAAGAGGCATGATCTGCCCTTAACAAAGCCGAACTGGGTAGGGTCCAGTGTTTGGAGGTTTCCAATGTCTCTGTTAATGAGATTCATGATGATGCGCTCCATAGCTTTGCAGACCAAGCTAGTCAGGCTTATAAGGCAATAGTTCCCAGGGTCTGATGTGGCTCAACCTTTGTGGAGAGGAATAACCATTGCTGTGCACCACTCTATGGGCACATAGCCTGTGGAGAGGCTGAGTTTAAACAATGTGTTTAGGTGAGGGGATATTTCGTCTTTGAGCTCATGTAGGACACAGCCTGGGACACCATCCAGTCCCATTGATGCTGTGTTTTTGGCTTTAGAGAGGGCTGTTTTAACCTGAGTGTCTGTGATTTCAGGGGCACTACATTCTTCTGCTATAGTTATGGGCCCATTTAGGGGTGAGAGCGGGGTGAAGTTTGCACTGAACCTGTCTGCCAGGATGTTGGCTATATCGGTCAGTTCAGTGTATTTTGTGCCATTCTGCACTAACTCCGAGCAGATCTGAGAATTGCCACTTAGATTCTTGACATAGCTAAAGAATGCCTTTTGGTTATCTTTGGAGTCCATGGCATTTTTTTTTTGAAGTTAGTCCTGGATGATTTTATGAGGGAACATAGTTTCTTGCTGATACTGATCAGGGATGTCTTCCCTTCTTGCGATTTTACTCTTTTCTGTACTAGTTTCCTCCTTCTATTGTATAGCTTGTTTATGGCAGGGGTCCACCAGACTGGTTTCCTTTTCTTGGAGGAGTGAGTCTTGGTGTTGTTTGGGATAGCACAATCCATGCATTCTTGTAGGTGCCCATAGAGTGCATTAGTAAAGGATTTTGCAGCTTGGACAATGTTATCCTTTAGCATGGGGGGCTTTGAAACTCCCACCTCAGTCTTAAGTAACGTGAAGCTTGCTTTTGAAAAGTTTTTCACAGTGTTTTTTTTACCAGGGGTGGTGGTGGAATGTGGATATCCAGAGTGATTCATTTATGGTGAGATCTAACCAGCCAGGGGTTGACCTCTGCTTTGGAACACTGGCCGCACATGTTGGTGATGACCAGGTCCAATATGTTGTCACCTCTGGTGGGGGTGTTGACCAGTTGATCCAGGGCATTTGAGTTTATAAATTCTAGGAAATGTTGGGCAAGGGAGTTTGTACTTGAGTAGTTCTCTCAGTTAATGTTTGGGTAATTGAAATCACCCAATATCAGGGTGTTTGGTAGGACCAGTGTTTCCAGGAATGCGGAGTGGGGGTCCTGGGACATGGTGGGTGATCTGTAGCAAGCTATAATTTGAATAGACGTTTTGCCCATTGTTAGTTGCATGTGGATGATCTCTGAAGCATCATGCTGTGCCACTAACCTGCAGCTGTGGGTATCCTTGATGAATATGGATACTCCCCTGCCTTTTGTATTTCTGTCTGGATTTTGTGGCCAAAATGTATGGTATGAGTTGTAGCCTGGTAGTGCAAGGGTACTCTCTGGAGTCTTAAACCAGGTTTCTGTTACTGCGCATATATCTATTTTCTCCATACTGAGGAGTGCCTCGAGTGCATGCATTTTGAGGTTTAGACTTCTGGCATTGAGTAGCATTACCTTCAGTTTTTTGTTACTTGTGCTATTTACAGTGGTTGGTTTGTCTTTTGATCCTTGCCTAAAATAGGCACTATGGGGGTGGCAAGAGCCTTTACCAGTATTCAAAAGCCTAAGGGTGACAGGTGCAAGCCATCTCTAGCAAAAAAGGGCTTGTCGAGCATGTCATCCCAGGCTGACAGACACTGTATCCCCTTTGAATGACACCAGAAGCTTAGCCATTTGTTGAAAATGATATTTTTTTTCTCTATACTGTGATATCATTCTTGGTGAGGGCAGGATGCTACTCAGGGTCAGGGTCATACCGACCTGGGCTACGTGATCAGAGAGCTCCTCCATGTCTCTTTTCATATAGTCCAGGGAGGTATGGCTCAGGTCATTCATACCAACATGGGCAATGACAGAGTCATATTTGTACTTGCTCTGGAGTGACCTGAGTGCTTGTGTTATGTGGTGGATCCCGGCACCTGACAGGCAGCTAACAGTAACCTTCTCCTTGTTCAGTCTACTGAGTGAGACATCAGTGTGCCTGACTATAGAGTCACCTATTACTAGTGTGTTGGGTATGTTATTTTGCCTTAAGGGCTGTGATTGTGTAACACACTGATTTTGTGAAGTATGTGTTTCATAGTTTGTGTTGAGGGGGTTGAGGTTGCTTGGATGTCTGCTTTGGAGGTCTCTGTTGCTTCTGCAGATTTTTATTTAGAGCCTCCAACTATGTTTTCATGTATTTATGTGTGTTTTTTGCCAGTGCTGGTTTCATAGGTCTATGTGAGACTGGTGGTGTGATGCAAGTAATTCCCTTCTCCTCTTGACTGCCTGGTCCAGTCTTGGGTTGAAAGAGCTTAGCCTTCAGTTTGACTGTATAATTGCATCTCTTGCATGTATTAGTGTTTGGCGGAAGGAAGAGTGGGTTGTCTGTGTACATGAGGCAATTGCAACATTGCCTCAAAATGTTCCAATTCACCAGTTGGACAGAAGAGTACACCTGAAACTGCCCTTTGGACATGCCGGGATAGATACAGTGAACTGTTTTACTGACTGGCTGGTAAGATCGAATAGAGAGCCTTGTCCTTCTCTACAGTATGGGGGGGGGGTCTAGTGCTAAGGTTTATTAGTGCTTGCTATGAGGTTTTGAGCAAGTGCCGGTATGAGAAGTGAATGGTTTGAGTGCTTAAGTTGAAAGTTTGTCTAGTTCCAAAGAAAAAAATTGAAGAGTAGACTTTCTGGAGCCGGGAATAGTTATACCCTAGCTAACTGGTGCTGCCCGGTACACAAAACCACGCAAATGCGGGCTTTATAGCAGGGAAATGAAAGAGATAGAAATTAGCCCAAAATGGCCAATAAACTACTAATTAATGTTATGTTTTGCTACTTGTGCACAGCCTTGGATGGTGTTTAGTGTGGGTAAATGCTTCTATCTACTGACACTACCACATAGGCCAGACTTATGCAGAATCCAGGTGATTGTTACCACGTGTACTACACAACCAATACTTGCCATTGAGTCCTGCAAGTCACACAGTGTTGCTGCATGTCTCCTGGCAGCCTCCCTGACCAGTTCTCAACATGTCTTTTCATCTGTTTTGGAAGGACATCCAGTTCTTTTCAACAGTACTGTTGTTCCATATTTAATCTACCTTTTGATGGCTGTCTCCACTGTGTTCCATGGATTATGCAATGCTGTGGTAATTTTGTTGTACCCTACTCCTAACTGATACCTTTGAAGTATGAGATCCCTATGATTCTTTGTAAGATGTCTGCAAGCCATGGCTGCTTCTGGTACAGGCAAATGAGCAATTGTCATTAATACACCACTTCAACAGTAGACTATTTGTTGTTACATTTAGTCCCTGTACTTGATGGCAGGTACCCAAGCAGAGTGAATGCTGTCAGTACATCACAAGCTGCTCCTACAATATGTTATTTGGAGGGTGTGCAGACATATGCATCAGCATATTGTACGGTTTGTATACTCCATATTTGGTGGCCTAACATATTTTTCAGTTTTACAAGTTAATTTTTCATGTTATGGTCAAATTACAGGTTTGAAAAGGTGTGGAATGTAATATTGTGGTCTCTCATTGTATATATCAGAAACACTTGGCCTCTTGACAGGGGTGTGTACACTGTGGTATCTACTGTATAGGATTAATGTTTATATATGTCCCTACCATAGCCCATTTGTTCCCCAGTTTGTTGGTTTCTGTCCAGACATCTTGCACTGACAGGTTGTGAGGTATGCTGCAGGAATGTCACATTACCCTTCAGATAGGCCCCTGTGGTGACCACTGAGATGCACTACAGTTAACATCACAAGTGAACATGGACATCAAGCAATATGGCTAGGTGTGTATTGGCAAAGCACAACAAAACAATTATATACTCACCAGCTACAGGCTGCTGTCCCACTTGTAGACCAGAGGGATATAAATAGGTGTGGGAGAGAGGTACTGTCAGCAGACTCCCATGTGGCCTTGGTACAGGGGGGAAGCAGCATTTCTGCACATTAACAGTACAACCCCCAGTACTATGAAATATGCTTTCCAGCACCATAGATGTGCACTTATGTTCATTACCAAACCCCCTCCATAACTACTATCTTATCTGACGTAGGCATGTAGATACTCTACAGATACAGCCCCCAATACTAAAAAATATGCTGCCCATCACCATAGATGTGCACTTATGAGCATTACCAAACCCCATCCACAACTACTATCTTATCTGACATATGCATGTAGATACCCTACAGATACAACTATGTATGCTATAGTACTCTAGTAATGTGTACTAGGGCCTTAACTGCTCATCCATTGTGTGGGGGGCACCCACATCCACAAGGCTGGATTCAACATGCTGTCTGTTGCGGTGGGGGCCCGAAGGTTGGAAAGGCACTTCTCGCTGGATGTCAGTGGGGCCTGCATGGATGGGCCTCCACCTGTGGCTGTGCTTTCTCTGGCTATGGCAGCAGCCCTTCAATGGGCATTACGTATGAGGTCGGCTGCACAATGCTGGACTTTCTCATAGGTTCTTGTGTGCAGGCCGTCATTGTTTACCCTGTGGACTAGGTCATTCAACAGGGCTGTCTGCTCCCACAGATGTTCCTGCCCACAGCCAAACATTACTCCATAGTTCTGGACAATGCTTTCTACGATTTCAGCTTTTTCAGCCTCTGAGTAAGGTGGGTTTCTTGGGTGCTGCATCCCACCTGGAAGACATAAACAGTGAAACACATCACAGCATCTCATACAATTGTCAACAGTATGGATAGAAACTGCACATCAAGAGTGGATATTTGTTGCCAACACTCACAACTACACTATACCCCTGTAATCTGTCAGCACAATATTAGCTGGCATTGCACTCCTGGCTCTGACATGTCATATTCCCCCCAATGATGGACAGTTAATTGCATTAACCTCTATTCTCTATTCATTTCTATGTAGAGGGATGGAAGTGGCCTTCTTCCATGTGGATAGGGTGTGAATGTTGCCAAGGCTCTGTTTTACTACAGTGTGTGATGGAACAGTGAGCACATGCCTGAGTTCATGTATGATGCAGACAGTGATGTTATCAGGTCCTATGGAGACTTGTTGTTGCCTTTCAGTAGGCAATATGTACCTGCTCACCATTGATGAGGAGAGGGGTGCAGTTGATGTGCATATCTCCCTATATGGATGGGGGGACAGGAGAGTGATGTTCACACCTAACCTGTTTCATGCAGGTTGCCTATAGCCATGGCATGTGTGTATGAGGTGTGATTTACCACCAGTACAGGATGAATTGTGTTGGTGCCTTTGAGACTGACAACATATGTGGAGACACCAATGTGACTGGCCTTGGCATTGTGGATATGTCTGATTTGTAGTCATAGTTAGCCTTACAGGAAGTCACCTGTGACCTTACATGCTTGTTCAGATAGAGGTGGACACGCTTCCGAGTTGCTGCCTGCACCTATGTGGCCCTGTACAGTCAATATAGCAACCTATTATGTGGTTTGTGTATTGCTGCTGTCCACCAAAGGGGATTACTCTACCTTGGTGGTGGCGAGTTTTACAGGTTGGGTATTGCTGAGTCCATACAGTTACAGTGGATATATAAGTGTACACCCCTGTTACAATGCCAAGTCTTTGTACTATCATAACATAACATCACACTAACTCATTTAAAAAAAATTCTACCTTTAATGTGACCTATAGCCTGTACAATTCCATTAAGAACATAACAATCTGCTATGGGAAAACATATGCAAATTAAAATTAGTACAATAAGCTGGTTGCATGAGTGTGCACAACCTTAACCAGATACTTTGTGGAAGCACCTGTTGTGATAATGACAGCATTCAGTCATCTTAGGTCAGAGTCTATCATCATTGCACGTCTTTACTTGGTAATAGTTGTTCAGGCTTTCTTTCAACAGTGCTACAAATATGTCAATTTGTGAGTGCATCTCTTATGCACAGCCCTATTCAGGGCAACCCACAGATTTTCTATTGGATGTAGGTCTGGTCAATGGCTGGCACATTCCCAAACTGTAATTTCCATCTGGTGAAGCCATTCCTTTGTCAGTCTGGGTGTATGTTTGGGGCCATTGTCATGTTGACAGGTAAAATCCCTCTTCATCTTCAGCTTTCTATCAGATGACTGAAGGTTTGCGAACAAAAATTATTGGTATTTGGAACTGTTTTCCCTCCACCTTGTCTTGAGGCACAGTTCCAGCTTATGAAAAGCAACCTCACAGCATGATACTGCCACCACCATGCTTCACCAGTGGGAAGATGTTTTTTTTGGTGATGAAAAGTGTTGTTTTGGGCCAAACATACTTCTTGGTATTGTGGGTCAAAGGTTCAACCTTGGTGTCATCAGACCATGACACATTGCCCAACATGCATTTGGGAGACTTGATGTACTGTTTGGCAATGTTTATTCAGCCCTGGATTTTTTTCTGTGTAAGAAAAGTCTAATATCTAGCAACCCTACCCCATAGGGCAGACATATGGGGAATACAGAAGATTGTTGTAACACATGGTGCATATCCAGTATTTGGCAGGCATTCCTGCAGCTCGCTCAGTGTTGCTGTAGATCCCCTGGCAGCCTCCATGGCCAGTTGTTGTCTTGTCATGTCATCCATTTTGGATGGATGTCCAGGTGTTTGCAATGTCACTGTTGTCCCATATCTTCTCCAATGTCTAATGACTGCCTGCACTGTATTCCATGGTATATCCAATGTTGTGGACACTTTCAACTCTTCTCCTGACTGATACCTTTCCACAATGAGATCCCTTTGATGCTTTGTAAGCTCTCTGCAAAACATGTCTTTTGCTGTAGGAGGCAACTGGGTAAATGTCAAATAAATCCTACTAGGACAGTTGAACATTATTTGGAGTTAATCAGTGTATCTTTAATTGATGCATGTGTGTACCCAAAAAGAGAATGCTGTGATTACTGTAAGAGGTGCATCAACCAAGTAGTGGTTTATCTGTGTGTGCACATGTATAGCTTAAAGTATTTTTTTATGTTTTATATTTTCTCCCCTAACAGATGTGTTTGTTTTTCAATAGAATTGTACAAGTTATGGGTGACATTCAAGGTGGGAAACATTTTGAAATGATTTTCTGTGGTCTTATTTTTGTATAGTATACAACTTGGCATTTCAACAGGGGTGTGTACACTCCTGATAGCCACTGTATGCAGGTGTTTGTATAGCTGTTTGTGGTAGGCATGGACAGAGGATCATAACACAGTTGCACACTTCTCTGATCACAACTTTATAACCATGCCTATTCTACTCCCCATATCATTGTCATGGCAATGCAACAACCAGTACCTGTAAACATTTATGTCTATTGTATGCAATAAAACTGATATTACACACAAGTACAACATGCATAACTTATTTACATACATAGATAAGTAAGTTGATTGCACAGCAAGCTTTGCTATCACAGTGTGAACCTGGAGGATGTCCCATATTCATAACTAGGCTATTATGTTAAGATGTCATTGTTAACAGACTTGACAATGGTTTGCCTAACATAGCACAACTCTGTGGTTAAGTGACTACAGATATCAGGCACACATACTTATAACACTGTACAGTTGAATGGTATGAACTCACTATATCACATGCATTTCAACACACACTTCTGCAACAGTACTTTACTATGCACATGCTCTGTATAGGTCTCTTAGATTTAAAGAAAAACATGTGTATCATAATTATATTCACTGGTAACATATGGATATGTACAACATCTCAGTAGCTGGCCTAGCAGTGGCACAGTCAGTGGTGTTTGTCAGACATTCCATTAGTTGTCAAATGTCAGCTGTCCTTTCCTGGGGTGAGTCAGGGGCCTGGGCTGTGATCTATGTCACTGCAGATGGATTCACATGCTATGGCCATTGGTGCTGTTCAGCAGTACATCAGTACAGCAAGTCTTGTTGAAACATATTCTTTCAAACTCCTATTTTCCATTATTACAGACCACCTACTGCATTCAATTACATGCTTACTTGTTTCACATACCTTTTTTTTGGAAAGTAGATTTGGTGGTATACTCTTTCTGTGACTTGCAGTCAGTCAGTTTTGTTAGTTTGTACTCCTGTCTATGACAGAGCTGGTTTGAATAGGTGGCAGCTTGACCTTTGTAGGTAATGCTTATGACCATGTGATGGCCTGTGCACCAACTGGTGGTCGCCAATTGCTAATTGCATGCAGAGCAGTCGTGTAGTTATTCCAACAGCCAATGTCAGGGCAACACACTCCTATAATTGAGTACTTCATGTGGGCATTGCCTTTTTTCCTTCCCTGTGAGGAAGACATCCTGGAGGTGTGTGAGCTAATAGCTCTTACAACAAGACTTGTGGAGACAAGCCAACTAAATGGTGGAGAAGGTTCAAGACTTAGGGGCATAATGTAAGTATGGCTGTTATATGGTTTGAATACTGCTAGTTTTATGAGGATTGTCTGAACATACTATGTCTGCATGTGTTTTAGTCTGACAAAGTTCTGTGTGTGCATAGCCCTCAGCTGTAGCACTATTCACATAATGGCCAGAGGTTTGCCTGCTATGTTTGCTATGTTCCCCAGACAGGTGTTGTCCTTGGCAAATCAGTAGCATACTCTGGTGATTGCAATCAGTAAATGCTAACATCCATTTGTGTTTCTGCCTTCATATCCCCAGAAAATATATGTTACAACAAACCCTGCAACACCAGCAACTTTCTCAGTGTATAACAGCAATAGTTCAAGTATGGCTATGGTTATGGGCCTATGTCCTCCAGTTATGTCAGGCTTTGTCCACATGTCATGCAGTAAGAGGTTGATAGGTATGGTTTATCATTATTTAGCACTGTCATTCCTGCTGAGGGCAAAGGCTGGACAACATGTGGAACTCTGTATATTCATGAGGTCGATGCATAGAGAATGCTCCTAGATGCCCTTGTAACATATTTTATATGGGAGAGAGTAAGAAGTGTTTTAAAACTAGGCTGTTAGAACTTGTGAGAGATATTACTGATAAGAAAGAAGACAGTTCTATAGGTGTACATTTTTATACATTTCACCATGGGGACAGTAGTGGGTTACAAGGTACTGTTTTTGAAAAAGTCTGTTTCTCAGTTTGATCAAACAGTCATAAAAGAACAATTGTTATGTACATAATTAATTTATATTTTTAAATGTGATACTTTATCCCCTAGAGGATTAAATGAGGAGTGTAATTGGAGGCTATGTATTTAAATATGTAATTATAAGTGCTAATTGCTTCTTATATTTAAGGCAAGTATTTCTTCTAATGTTTTACTCCTTGAAGGCTTTGTCCAAGACATCATAGTATAATAAACTTGTGTGAATTACTGGCTGGTTGTTTTTCTCTTTACTATCTTCAGTCATGTTAATTTGCTAAGAGGTCATTGTATGTTTGCCCATTGTGTATGGTCTATCATGTTTTTGTAGCAGCATACTGTTTACTTATTATTTGGACTGTGGGGCGGCAGATGTCAGTAGCATGGGTCCTTTTGTATCCAACTGTGCATGGTCTATCAGCAGCATATGTTTGTATGGGCATTTTGAGACATGTATGGATATATATATATATATATATATATATATATATATATATATATATATATGTATGTATATAAATATATATATATATATATATATATATATATATATATATATATATATATATATATATATATACACACACACACATATATATATATATATATATATATATATATATACATATATACACATACATACACACACACACACACACACACACACACACACACACACACACACACACACACACACACACACACACACACACACACACACCTCAGTATTTATTGGTAATATATTTACATATTGTTATACATATATATATGTATCTCCACACATATCCATCTTTCTCTATATATGTATATGTTTCTTTTCATACATATCTTTGTAGATACCAATCACTCTTGATTGCACAGTATCTCTTCCCTTTTGTAAAGTGGCTGTAATGCATGGTATGTTTGAAAAAGCATCAGTCATTCCTGTAGCTCAGGTGGCTTAGTGGTAAATTTCTGTTGCTATGGTGAACAGGGTCCTGGATTCAAGACCTGCAAGGGCTGTTTATTTTTGTTGCTGGGCAGAACAGAGGCTGATGGAAACAGAGTGGGTTTGCGCAACTGTAATTGCTGCTAACATAAAGTTAAACCAACAGGTGCTTAACCCATGTAGGCTTCGCTTAACGATGCTAACAAGTGCACAAATCCGCTTAGCTGAGCTAAATGCATTTACATTTGAGCAATGCTTAAACCTGCTAAACACAGCTCAGCCCTGATAACTATTGCTCACATTCCAGTCTTATAAAATAGCAGAGTAATGACATCCTTTAGTTAGTGTTCCTAGGTTCATAGGTAGGTACTAGGCTATTGGCCCTTGGGCCTATATAAGCCTTGCCAAAAAGGTACCCTGGCTTTCGCCACTCAATATAATTATTTTCCTATGCCCCTGTTGAGCAGAGCCACAGAGGTGATCTGCAGGGTGACTTTCTTATTTCCCATCCAATCATCAAGATTTTTTTGAAGAGTGCTAATGAGCTTTGTTTGCTATAGATAGGTAGTTTGTTCCAGAGTATGGTAAGTCTCTGGGACATGAATCTATCCCTCCAGCATGTTCTGTTTATTGTAGTGACAAGGTTTAGGTCCCTAGAGTGTGCAGCTTGAAGGGACTGGGATTTCTTTAAGTGGAGCATGTCCAACAGCTCTGGGTTTGACATACCTTTGTATGTTAGGCAGAGATCACCTCTGAGTAGGTGATATGTGACGGAGTAAAGCTGGAGTTTTTTGAGACGGTCTGCATAGGGCATTTGTTTGAGGCTGGTAATCCTCTTTGTGAGGTACATCTGCGGCCTTTCCAGTTGTTGTAGATGTCTTGTGAGGTACATACCAAAAGGGGTGTTGTTCTCTATAATGGGTCTAATGAGTGATGAGTAGAGGGGAGCAATGACCTCTTTTTTCCTGGATGAGCAACCTTTCATGATGAGGTGTGACACGTAGAAGGATTTCCTGACTACTGTGGCAATGTGATTACCAAAGGAGAGACTACTGCCCACCTGTGTCCCAAGGTCTCTTATCACACTTTTGGGTGTTAAGTAGGCTACCACCTATGTGGTAGCTCATGGGTACAGAGTTTTTACCAAAGAGGATGACAATGCACTTTTTGGCATTGAGCTTGAGGCCATGGCTTTGACACCAGGCATGTGTCTCTGTGAGGCCTTTTTGGAGTATGTCTACATTGTTAGGAGTTTGAATTATGGCTCCTAGTTTGCAGTCATCTGTGGACTTTGTTAGCCAAAGACCTTCTGTGTTAGCATGTACTTCAGAAAAATAGATACCAAACAGAAGAGGACCCAGGACTGAACCCTGTGGTACTCCACTTGTCACTGGTCTGAAGTCAGATTTGGAGTCTGCTACTTTCACAGTGTGGGTTCTGTCAGTGAGCCAGTTGGTAACCCATCTTGTGACATAGGGATTTATACCTAGTTTAGTGAGTTTATCTATAATTCCAGTGTGGGGGATGGTGTCAAAAGTTTTGGCAAGATCTTGATAGGCTGTGTGAACCACCTTACCCTCGTTTATGGCTTTGGTGACTGCTTCAAAGAAGTCTATCAGGCTATGGAGACATGATCTGCCTTTTACTAACCCGAACTGGGTGGGGTCCAGAGTTTGGAGATTAACAATGTCTTTGTGTATAAGATCCATGATGATATGTTCCATGGCCTTGCAGACCAGGCTCATTAGGCTAATAGGGCAGTAGATCCCGGGGTCTGTGTTGGCTCCCGCTTTGTGGAGTGGGATAACTGTTGCTGTGCGCCATTCAGTGAGCACAAAGCCTGAGGTGAGGCTATAATTGAACAAGGTGCTTAGGTGGGGTGCCAGTTCATTCTGCAGTTCGTGTAGAATTCAGCCTGGGATGTTGTCTGGTCCCATTGATGATGTGTTCTTGGCTTTGGAGAGTGTGGTTTTTACCTGTGCAGCCATGATTACAGGAATGTTGCATTCTTCCAATATAGAGATGGGCCCTTTAGGGGGTGAGTGGGGGGTAAAGTTAGCACTGAACCTATCTGCCAGGATGTTGGCAATATCAGTTGGTTCTGTATATTTAGCGCCATTGCGTTGTAACTCAGAGCAGATCTGAGTGTTGTCATTGAAATTCTTGATATAGCTATAGAATGCTTTGTGGTAGTCTTTAGAATCAGTGGTGATTTTGGTTTCATAACTAGCTTTGGAAGATTTTATGTGGGATCATGGGATTTTACTCTTTTTTGCAACAGTTTCTTTCTTCTGTTGTAGAGTTTATTTATGGCAGGGGACCATCAGATTTGGCTTACTTTTTTGGAGGATAGCATCTTGGTTCTTTTAGGGATATCACAATCCATGCACTCATGTAAGTATTTGATTTCTATTACATAACATGCTTCTATGTGCTGTCGTTACAGTAGCAAGGGGTGTGACTCTACTGTATGGGACACTTGTGTATACATGGGTAGTATCACATGTTGTATGCACTCACACTTGCATGTTACACCAGCTACAGTACACTGGTTGACAAAAATAGTTTAACACATATTGTAATATTGAATTAGTACTTTTTAACACTGCTTTTTCATGTAAAATTTGGTACTCGAACCATGCATCCCTGCATGCAAAGCTGGGACTCTGAGTACTACACTATTTTGTTCTTGGGGTTTGAGTTGTATGTTTTGATGTATCTCCTATTGGATATTAATATGATATTATTATATTAAATGTAGAGTTCTGTGCTTGTTGGCCATGCCATTGAGGACTCCTGTCATGTAGTAATGGCATACTTTTCAGTTTCAGACTTCTATCCTTCACAACATTCATCCTAATGTATAACCTGTTTGCTATCTACTTTCTCTGCCTGTCCTCTGTGCAGATGGGATGACGCCGGTGCTCAGGCTGTGGTAGACTACACTGCAGAATGGGTCTGCTTGTGTTCATGTAGGATGCTGCCAGAAAGGTTATTAGGACTATGGAGACTGCCATGTGTTGTCTTTGAGAGGGCATTACAGACCTGTGTGAGGGACATTACAAAGGTGGTGGGCTACAGATTCACAGACAGTAGATGGGAATACTTCACAGGACAGGACATTTGGAGACAACCCAAGAATATGTGTGTGTGTGTGTGTGTGTGTGTGTGTGTGTGTGTGTGTGTGTGTGTGTGTGTATTTATACATACATATATATATATATATATATATATATATATATAAAATATATATATATATATATATGTGTGTGTGTGTGTGTGTGTGTGTGTGTGTGTGTATATATATATATATATATATATATATATATATATATATATATATATATAAAAACCTGACTGATTCTACAGAATCTTTTCCCTACTGTTGAATGACTCTACTGAATGATATGTTTGAAAAGCATCAGTCATTTCAGTTACTTAGATGGTTTAGTGGTAAATTAATGTTGCTATGGTGTACACGGTCCTGGATTCAAGACCTGCAAGGGCTGATTATTTATTTGCTGGCCAGAGCAAGGGCTGTTGGATACAGGCACTGCTAAGCAGTTGTGAGTGGGTATGTGCTGATTTGCGTGATGGTAAGTGATGCCAAAATGCGGTTAAACGGGAAACTGCTTTATCTGTGTAGGCATTGCTTAGCATCACACAAACTCACACACTGCTCCTCACTGCAGCTTACTCCTGCTTCAACCACGTTAATTTTTTTAATGAAAAGAAAAAAGTGGTGATAGGAAAGTGGTGAAAAAGAGGACACACAGAGGGAAAAACATTGTGACAGATAGCTAGGGATGTGCAGGATGGGTGTTGGGAAGGTCCATAGCTATCCGTTTCTGATACAGCAGCAGCTGTGCATTTGCACAGAATTTGGAGGTGAATTTGGACAGTCCAAACCCTGAGAGAGGGATGAGGACAACAGTAATGTGTTGTTAAGCTAATTAGACCAGATTACATGTGTCCAGTGGACATGTGTGCGAAATGAACAGCTATGTATGGGGCGACATTGTTTTGTGGGAACAGATTGCCATTTTTTTATAAGATGAGAGTGGGATGTTGGGGAAGGATAGTAGGTATATTTGGGGAGGTAGGTTGTGTAGGAAGACAAACAAGACAGCAGATAGAGGTGGTATATGAAACATGTGGGGGTAAACACCTTGGACGGGGAAGGTGGTTGGGAATCAGATGCCCACGAGCCCCCCAAATTGGATACAGTGGGACTGAGGTCCCCACCCATGGGCAGTCAATACTGCACCTTCATGACCCTAAAGGTGGCTGCGCTGGGGGCTGAGCAAGATGGGCAGGCTGACCCTCAAGATGTACCATGCGGACCTCAAGCTGGTGTAGCAGATCTCCGAATGCCTTTTGAAGCTTGCTATGCACCAATCTCTGGACCTAATGATGGGTGACAGTGTCCGCGCCCACTCCCAGTGGGGGACAGGCCCCATCTCCTGAGACAGTTCCACCTGTAGGTGGACCAGGACCAGCAGTCGAGGAGGTCCTGGGTTGGGTCCCAGATGTGCTGGGGCCCAGTTCCATGGCCAGTTGAGGTGGGACAGGTGGATCCGCTGGGATTAGCCTTCCCAGACTTGCTATGGTGTTGCTGTTGTATAACATATGTTGGTTAGTCTTGAAAAACACATTCCAGGATTACTTATAACAGCATGCATAGGTATTCTCATTAACCCAAAACAACAGATTTGGAGCAGTTGCATAGCAAACAGAACACATGCATATATGGAACCACAGTGAGCATTATAACAGCATGCAGGTTACACTGGTAGCAACAGGCCAACAATGATAGTATTTGAACAGGGAACATTAATAGTCAAATGTTTCAATATTTGTAGAACAACAAGACACATGTCCCAACAGTAGGTTTGTTGAAACACATGCCCATTGATTCATGTGTTTAGATTATTGGTGCAGATAGGGTGGGGAGAGAGAGAGAGAGAGATCAATTAACAACTGTATAGGCTTCAATTGTTCACAACTTTAATGGTCATTG
Source organism: Protopterus annectens (assembly GCF_019279795.1). Classification (NCBI taxonomy): domain Eukaryota; kingdom Metazoa; phylum Chordata; order Ceratodontiformes; family Protopteridae; genus Protopterus; species Protopterus annectens. Next base: position 1,619,724,356 of record NC_056743.1, on the reverse strand, counting down.
CTCTTATCATTACTCCCCAGGTATTATCTCAGTTTACATTGACCTATGACCTTGGGTTGGGCAGTAGCATGTTTGTGCACAGTGTATAAGTGCAGCCTTCTTACAGCTAAGATATACCTTTTCTTGCCTGGCAGACTTGTGGAGGAAATTTCTGTTAACACTACCTGACTGTTTCTACCCATATTCACATAGTCAGGGTTACATATGTGCACTCATAGTGTGTGTGTGTGTGTATGTGTGTGTGTGTGTGTGTGTGTGTGTGTGTGTGTGTGTGTGTGTGTGTGTGTGTGTGTGTGTGTGTGTGCTACTGCCATACTCAACCTTGATTTCTATCAGTCACCCTGGGTGTGGGTGGCAGTGACCACTAGCTGTGACAGCGTGACACTTGAGAGAAATTTCTTGGAGGAGACTACTTGGTGTATGTACTTATCTTGCTGTTATTTGCAGCCTTGGGGTTGGACAGTGGGTGTTATACACAATGCAGCCTTCTTACTGCTAAGATATACCTTTTCTTACCTGGCAAACCAATGGAGGAAATTTCTGTTAACACTACCTGACTGTTTCTACACATATTCACATATTCCTAGGTGAAATTATGCATACAGCTAACTACCACTCCCGGGATTCAAACAGTGCTTGTTTGTGCAAAAAAATAGAACACTAGAACACCGTTTGCATTTCAACAGATTGAGCTACTGAGAAACTGCTGTCTCTTGTTTGACTGTTTTCTGCCTAATACTCTCTTGGTTGTATAATTTGACCTTGTAATTCTGACAGTCATGCATGGCAGATAGTTCTTATACTGTGTATTCATACTTTGACATAGCACAGTCTGGAAAACATTGGTTAACACAACATTCCTATTCAGGTATCAGATCTTGATGCATGGAACATTTCATTTAGTTAATCTCCTGTTTTACAACTCCACAATCTTTGTCAGATGAGCCTTGATTATTTAACACTTTCAGAGCTATAGTTGCTGTGCAGAAACTGTACACATTTTGATTCATACCACCACATACCAAAGTAAACACAACCAGTCCGGGGTTTTGACTTTTATTGACATGTACTGACACTTTTATTGATATATACCCTGTACGTCACTATTACTCTGCTAATGTCTCATTTATTCAGTACAAACCATACCCATTTTTAAATACTGACAGGTGACATTCTACTCCTTTCTATTTATTTGCCTTGAATACTACAAGCTAGATGTGTACTCACCAGCCTCACAACACAGCCTTAGCAACCTGCTGGCATGGGCATCCATGTCCATGGCCCTCTCATCTCCAGCTGTACAGGAGATAGAGAAATATTTATGCATACCTATCCATCACATACAAAGGCTGGACTTTGGAAAGCACTTATTGATACTGATACTTACACAGAGCTGGGACATTCCTTGCCCATGCATCTTGGACCCACTGGTCCAAGAGCTCCCTCTTCCTATGCTTCAAGTCAGATAAGTGGTGCCAGACCTTCTCACCAGTCCGAGGGATGACAGTGGCACTGGTAAGATCATGTGTGAGACAGTCCCAGGACTCTGCTTTGTATTGGGAGTCCTGGTACTGGTTCTGCAGCAGTCTCCCTTCATGGTCTGTTACTAGGAGTCCAACCATGACCCTAGACTCCTGAATGCCCCAGCTCTGTGCCCAAAAGTGCACACCTTCACCAACACAAACCGTAGTGCCTGCAGTGATGAGTAACAACTGGTTATGGGCTGTATACCCACCTGTGAGGTTTAAATAAGGCTGATTTCCCACACTTTGCCATGACTGGATGGTTATGAATATGCTGAGCTAAGCTATGCATCAGGCAAACCCACTTAGCTAAGATAATCATTGCTTAGACATGGCAAGCACTGCTTACCAGTGCACAAATCTGTTTAGCTATGCTAATTACTGCTAAGCATACAAATTTAAGCAATGCTTACTCTGGCTAAGCATAGCTGAGCACTATTTAGCATTGTTCAGCTTTCATTTTATGGCCTATCAGGATTGTGCAGTTGATTCCTTATTAATGACATCTTATGATATGCATGTTTCCCTTCCATGACATCCCCCTTTGTGCTTTCATTACATTATATTCTTTTGTGGCTATACCGTAAGGGAAACGTATGCTTATATGGGGGTTTCACATCTGTACTACACTGACACCACACATTTGGAACTGCTGCACTACCCTGGTTAACAAATATATATTATTCACTACCTATTTATAAAAAAATATGCTTTCAGTGCTGTTTTCACATGTAAAAATGAATGGACTGCATTGGGGCTTGAACCGTAAATGGCTACATCTTAAGTTAATGCTCTAATCACAGCACTGTTTCACTTTGATTGTTTTGGCTGTATGCTTCTATTTAGCTCCTTCAGATATTCCAGCTATACTATACACTGCTGCACGACATGCACCCACACTCAGCTATGCTTAAACTTTATTGGGGATGGAAAAAAATAAAATACATGTGTTTTATTTTTTTTATACTGTAGGGGTATGCACATTGCTTTCTGCATCTTAGGGCAGGACATCTGCATAGCTATATCATACATGGGGGGAACTGGTTTAAATGGTCCTCTTAGCAACATGCTTACTTATTTGGTATGCCAACATGTACACTGGCATACCATTTTGGACATTATCTGTGCTGGACCATTGTGGGGGGCTGTTCTTTTGTCTGGTTTTTAGTGTATTTTGTCCATGGACACTATGTTATTATAACAGTGTCTTTGGACACTATTAGTTGCTTTGGGATTGCCGTATGGCAATTCTAGAGTGCAGGGGACATGTGTACTGTGCGAGTAATTCTCGGACATGCCCCCTGTGCTCATACACCGATGGTGTCCATGTGGAGAATACAGCAGCACCCCTTCATTAATATTCAAGGTGCGCTGCTGTTCTACACAGGCACGATCCGCTCCGTGCAGGAATAGTGCTATTCCTGCACATAGCATACTGAATCCAGGGGCTGGTATTTTGCGATTCAGAAACTAATCTGCTGCAATGAGGAAGGACCTCATTATGGGCTGATTTGCATCTGGATGAATCATAGTTAATTACTGCAAAGTACAGATCAGCACTTCTGCGCCTGTTAACTCTGTTTGTGGCCATGTCACAAATGCAGAGACACCCCCGTCATTCATTCTCCCGCAACCAATACATGCATATTCAAACACACACCACTGACTTGTCCCTGAGTTGTCTGAATGTTCCTGATGTCTCACCCTACTCTCCAGTAAATCATGAAAAGTTGAAGTCAAACATTTATGCCAGATATTAATGTTTCATGTCAAATGCTGCATATGTCTCCCTGGTGTCTAGTGTTTCCCCTGTTCTCCACACTGCCACAGTGCTATTAAGGCATGAAAGTTATCTCTATTGTCTAGTGGTTTCTACCTCAAACCCTATACCTCTATACTTTTACAGTCCTGTTAAGACACAAGAAATAAAGAGTTATCTCTGGTGTCCGGTGGTTTCCACTTCCCTGTTCCCATAACATTATTCCTGGTGTCTATTGGTTCTTGAGTTAATTTCTGCAAGTCTTTTGGGTTTCTTATTCCCAAGTTAAAGTATGATTAAAGTTCATAAAATTAGTATTGTTTCAGTCTTCGATGGTAGGGAAAAGTACTCACTGCAGCACCCACAATGTGCCCAGAATTGAATCATATAATTTGTATGGGATTAAATGTATTGTTAACATATCTAAATATGACTGTAGATTCTTTTTTATTAGATCCATTGCTGCAACTGGTATTAGATCTCTCTGGGTGTCCTTCTTCCACACTGCTTATTTCTGCCTGCCAATCCTGATATTTTATGGCTTTGTGTCTTTCTCTATGACATATACTGTAACTGCTAGATCTAGCTACTTTTGACTTCTTTTCAATGACTACTATATATGGTTTTGTTGCATCTCTTTTTTGAATTGTTGGTAATGGGTGATCCTATGTGATATAAACTTCATTATTTTCTATACTTCTTTGTGGCTCATATTTCCAATGCTTCTCAGTTAAATCAGTATTATAATGTTTGTACAATCCCCAGTGTAACAGTCTTGCTACATTATACGGTCATAGGATCATAGGAGATTACTAGGCTATTGACCTGGACGTCATTTTAAGCCTAGCCATTTCAACCCAATGTAATACCATAGAGGTACTAGTGAATATCCAAGATTGCATTTAGTGATGACTTCTCATGTCCAGGAGGGTTGTGGGTGCTATCCCTCGTAAAAATGTATGGTACCCCATACATTCATCTATGTTCCTCTTGAACAGTCTCATAGAGGTGCTCTGATGCACATGAAGTGGTAGCCTGTTCCAAAGAACTGGCAGTAGCTGGGAGATAAATCTGACCTTCCACTATGTCTTATTTAAGTTGCAGGCCATATTTAAGTCTCTAGAATGTGTAGCCCTAGACCCATTTGATTTACAGATATGCAATAAGTTCATTATTTTGGGTTTTGGGTTGCTCTGTAGCCCAGGCATAAGTTTCTATCTAAGAAGTCTATATGATACAAGGTATAGTGACAGGGATTTTATTCAGTCCATGTAAGGCACATGCTGGAGGCTCTTGATCTTATTTGTTATTATGCTTTTCAGTATACACTCTGTCATTAGTGTAGCAGGTTTCTATTGGTTAGTTTTACTTTCTCCTTTGCATAGATATTGTGTCATTCCAGATCTCTTCTTTTTTTCCCATGTCCATATTTCTTCTTTAGATGTTTCCTTCTCCACATTTTTCTCATTAATTGGGGGACTCATTGTGTTAGACTTTCTTCACTAAATCCTTTACTTTGCAAGTATTTCGTAACCTCAGTTTCTATCGACTTCAATTCTGCCTTACTAATCTTGTGTCAGCATTCTCCCTTTGTGCTTTTAGTTTTCTATTGAGAAATTTTCTATATCTGGGTGCCTTTGCCTGTATTTCTCTTCAAATATCTTTGGATCTGCTTTTTTGTATTGGTTAGCTTGGTGTTCTCTGTTGAATAAATATTGCACCATATCAAAGATCCTTTCTTTCCCATGCCCATGTTTCTTTTTATAATTTCTATTTTTTTCTTTATATTTCTTTATATTCTCACACTTCTTCTGCTGCTTCTTTTTCCAGGCAGCCCAATGTTTTTCATCTATGTAATGTTTTGTTTGGGTCTGCTGTATTAATAAAAACAAACTTGTATTTGTTCCTTTTGACAGTTTTTCATTTGTAAATATTTTCTTTCACTAATTTCCCTCTTAATCTTTCTGAATATCTTCTATCTAGAAATTCTGGGCTTCTTCATAATGGTAATATATAATTTCTTCCTTATCCTCAATAGTCCACTCTGTCTTCCTTATTTTCTGTTTTTTTTCTATCAGTTGTTGTGTTTTTTATGGACTTCTATGTCCTACAACAGTCTAGTGGTTCCACTATGATCCAATACATTTTGCAAGAGTTGCTTGCTATTATAGCAATGTTTGCAGGTATGACAGCCCCCAGGCTCACACACACACACACACACACACACACACACACACACACACACACACACACACACACACACACACACATGATGCACGGACACACACACACACACACACACACACACACACACACACACACACACACACACACACACACACACACAGCCCCCTCCTCACACGACCATACTCATAAACACACATACACACACACACACACACACACACACACACACACACACACACACACACACACAGCCCTCCTCACACGACCATACTCATAAACACACTCACCCATACTTATACATACTTTACCTTTCTTTAATTCCTGCACCACGATTCCAAGCAGATACACACACACACTCACACACACACACACACACACACACACACACACACACACACACACACACACATACTCCCCCTACTTTACCACTAGGACCCCCATCATTTACCTCTACTGCAATGACTGAACACAACCTTTTGGCAGTGGTCACTACAGCTAAGTGCAAGGAGCGGTCATACCAATCTGTATGTCTGTGTGGTTCTATGTATCACTCAGCATATAGATTCCTTACTCAAGGGGGGGGGGGTCCAGAGGTGAGAGCACATGGCTAATACCTGTCCCCCACATACCATCATCAGCATGTAGTACAGCTGAGGAGGCAGCCTGACATGGTGTTGCTTGTCTTCATGGAAAAGCACTGTGTTAGGGATGCCTATAAATTCAAAAGGATTACTGCAAGCTATATACCTCACTTTAACCTTTCTGAATTTACCAATATGTCTGTAAAAAAGTTGTGGCATAAAAAGGTGAAAAGAAATCAAGGTATAGCTAGGTAAACATTTTAAAGACATTTTATAACCATACGTCCTGAAGGATAGCAGGAAAAAGACTGGGTCAACATGGTGACTCAGTTATTAATAACCATGAGTTACATTTATGAGCAGAGACATAGCTACCTCAATTATTACCCTAGACAATGCCCCAGAATGGCAACCAAAAAAAGTCTTCCAAAATTGAGGACTAAAAGACGTTCTCTGAGACTGAGCAGCAACAATAAAAAAAAAAAAACCTCCATACCTATGAACTGTCGCAAAGAGTATTAGCTATTTCCTAGCTACAGTTATTAAGCCAGACATTAATTTATTGAGCCATAGTGTCACCCAATCACCAATGCTTAAATAAACATGGGTACTACACTTCCACCTGATTGAAACTGCTGATTGCTCCCCCTAAGGACTTTTACCAGGAGCAGCCTCCCCCTTTGTTACACTTTCACTATGGTCCTGGTTATGAGTACACTGTTTAATCCTCACTTCTGTTTATTATACACAATGGAATAGGGATGGCATGCAGTAAAACATGCATCTGTAAACAATCAGTGATTGCTTAACATGGGAACACTATTAGGTGAGTCCTTAACACATGGTTGTACCTGACTGTATAGCTGCAGTTGTCTATTTGCAGAGCTGTTATGCAAATAGCCCCACCCAGCTACATCCATGATTCAAAAAGAAAACACCCAGGTACAGTGTGGTCCTTTTAACTAACTTATGGAACCAGAACCATATACCAGTAGTTATTATTGTGTTCCAGAACCTGCTTACTTCTGCATATATGGTGAGCAGCATGCAGAGGTGACAATACTATCAGAGTAAATTACCAAAAAAAGCTTACATAGTATGAGACGCCTAACATTTACTGAGACAACTGTGAATCAGTCAGACCTGCAACCACAACCATAAACTATTTCCACTGACAGTAATGATACTACAATACTCCTGCCAACAGAAGTTGTCACTTATACTAGATTGATTTATTACAAAATATGAAATGATGTGCCATCTGCATTCCCGGACAACACACTGGGTGTTTTTGACAAAGTCACCTATGTTTGCAGACAATGGAGTATAGCAGCACTATCAACATATAGCACCTTGAAACAGGGCAAGACCATAAGGTACCATGACAACGTATATAATATGCAAGTAGAACTATGTGACAACCCACAGTCCAGACTGCAATGTAATAAATAAGGACATAAAAAACACTGCTATGGATTGTTACATTAGATGCCAAGATGCATCATATGCAGACACGGTAGAACATAGTCTACCTATATGTCCTATTCACACCAGTGCACCATTCATGAAAATAGTGCTTCCCCATGTCAGTAGTGAGCTCTGTTTTTATAAACTGCACTGCTGACATGGCTGCATATTAAACATAGTGCACACAGCTTTTTTATGTAGCTGAGCATTAAGCACATGACCCCAGTGATTCATCTGTGTGCAGCTTACGCATTTTTCTCATGTCTGATTGTTTTATGCATACTCAGGTTTTCTTTCCTATCTTAAAAACATATCGGTCAGTCATAGCTCTCAGCCTTTTATAGGTTCATAGGTATCTAATAGGCCAATGGCCCTGGAGCCTTTACAAGCCTAGCCCAAAAAAAATTGCCCAGGCACCGTGCCACTCGATGTTAGTTCACAGTGCCCCTATCCAAAAGGGTAACTTGATGATCCGTGGAGTGAACTTTCTGTTACCCATCCATTCATCAAGATTTCTCTTGAAGATGGACAGCGAGGTGCTCTGCTTGACATGAATGGGAAGCTTATTCCAGAGTATGGGCAATCTTTGGGAGATTAACCTCTCCAGCATGTTCTGTTAATTGTGGTAATGAGGTTGTGATCTCTGCAGCGTATGGCATGAGGGATTGAGATTTCTTTAGGTGTACTATTTCAAGTAGGCTGGGTTGGACATGGCTTTGTAAGTCAAGCAGAGATCACCTCTAAGTAGATGATAAGAGACTGAGAACAACTGAAGTTTCTTGATTCTGTCCATGTAAGACATGTATTTAAGGCCTAGGATCCTTTATGTGAGGTACTTTTGTGGCCTCTCCAGCTGTTGTAGGTGTCTGATCAGGTACATGCCAAACAGGGGGTTATATTCGATGACTGGTCTAATGAGGGATGAGTAGAGAGGGATGGTGACCTCTTTCTGCCTGAATGTTAAACCTTTGGTTATAAGATGGACAACGCAAAAGGACTTTCTGACCACAGTGGCAATGTGGTGGTCGAAGGTGAGGTGACTGTCAACCTGGGTGCTCAGTTCTCCTATGGCCCCTTCAGTGTTCAGTGGGCTCCCATTAACATGGTAATTCATGGGAATTGAGCTTTTTCCAAAGGGAATGATAATGCATTTTTTGGTATTAAGCTTCAAGCCATGGTTCCAACACCAGTCATTGGTCTCAGAGAGGCCCTTTTGTAGGATGTCTGCATCACTTGGGGAGTTGGTAATGACTCCTAGCTTGCAGTCATCAATGAACTTGGTCAGAAAAGTCCTTTTGTGTTGGCCTGGACTTCTGAGAACTAGATGCCAAACAAGAGAGGTCCCAGGGCTGAGCCCTGTGGGACTCCACTTGTGACTGGTCGATAGTCTGACTTGGAATACGCAGCTTTCAATCTGTGGGACCTGTCTGTGAGCCAATTTGCAAACCACCTAGTGATGTAAGGATTGATGCCTAGTTTGGTGAGTTTATCAATGATACCTGAGTGGGGAATAGTATCAAAAGTCTTGGCCAGGTCAAGGTAGACTGCATGCACTGCCTTACCCTCATTCACAGCCTTGGTGACTGCCTTGAAGAAGTAAACCAGATTCAGCAGGCAGGATCTCCCTTTGACAACGTTAAACTCTGTGGGTTCAAGAGTTTGGAGATTGCCTACATCTTTGTTAAGCAGGTCCATGGTGATGCGCTCCATAGCTTTGCTTACCAGACTCATCAGGCTAATGGAGCGATAGTTCCCAGGGTCTGTAGTTACTTTGACTGTAGCAGTGTGCCATTTGTTGGGGACAAAGCCTGAGGTAAGGCTGTGATTGAACATTGCACACAGGTGTGGTGCCAGTTCATTTTGTAGTTCATGTAGGATGCAGCTAGGGATATTATCAGGTCCCACGGATGCTGTATTCTTGTCTTTGGACAATGCAGCTTTTATCTGTGCCGCAGAAATGGTAAGTGCCAGGCTTTCTTCTAGTATTGTGATAGGGCCCTTGGGGGAAGAGAGGGGGGTAAAGTTGGTACTGAATCTGTCGGCCAGTATCTTGGCTATATCTGTTGGCTCAGTATAGGAGGTGCCATTGTGCAATAACTCAGAGCATATCTGGATATTGCCTTTGAGGTTTTTGATATAGCTATTTTAGCCCCAAAAATCTGGACAAAGCCAAAAATGATGGGGGCACAAAGTCCCCAACATAGGCACAAATTTTAAATATTGGCCTTATAAAATTTGAAAGTTGTTAGAATAAAGGGCCTTGCATTTTCTGAAGGATATAAAGTAAATAAAATGCTATGCATTTTCTGAAGGATATGAAGTCTGAAATTCAAATGTCTGTCATTATTTAGTGAATTCAGTTCTGACTGATTTGCCACAGAAGTCCAGAAAAATCACAGATTTTATGAGGAACAGACCAAAAATATGAGGCAAAAATCTGGACATTCTATGAAAATCTGTTCAGCTGAGAGGTATGTCGTCAGTATGCTAACATAAATGGTCAGAGATGAACCAGTTCACTTACACAAACTAACAATTAAATGACAAATTAAGGTAAGGTAAAATAGAGGAAAATCATTCCCTAAACATTTCAGGAAAATATGCCAACCCGTTTTAGAGGTACAGCCGCATATGCATGTGTGTGTGTGTATGTGTGTGTGTGTGTGTGTGTGTGTGTGTGTGTGTGTGTGTGTGTGTGTCTGTGTGTGTATGTATATATATATATATATATATATATATATGGGTCCCCTACTATTTACCGAAACGCCGATTCGCCGACAAAGAAATCACCGACACCAAACGACCGACAACACAAAGTACCGACAACGCAAAACACCGAACACCATAACACCGACACACTACACGTAAACAACACAGTACACTACAGGACATATCCACTAGCCCTAACCCAAACCCTAATCCTAAGGTCCGACACTACCGCACACTCTCCCTACCTGCACCCTAACCCTAACTCACTTACCCACCCCTAACCCCAAGCTCCGACACTACCGCACACTCTCCCTACCTGCACCCTAACCCTAACTCACTTACCCACCCCTAACCCCAAGCTCCGACACTACCGCACACTCTCCCTACCTGCACCCTAACCCTAACTCACTTACCCACCCCTAACCCCAAGCTCCGACACTACCGCACACTCACCTATCACACACCCTAACCCTACATCCCTCACTATTGCACACTTACCTGTCCGCTCCCTACTCCTAAATCCCTCACTATCGCATACTTACCAGGTCGCGCTTACACATTCCCCTTGTCGGTCTTCCGGCTGTCGGGATTCCAGCATGTCGGTCAACTGCGTTGTCGGTCGTTTGGTGTCGGTGATTTCTTTGTCGGCGAATCGACGTTTCGGTAAATAGTAGGGGACCCATATATATATATATATATATATATATGAAAATGGTCAGTAGCAAAGGGGTTATGTTGTTGATGTCTGGCTAACTACCTGATATATTTTAACATACTTTGTGTCCACAGCTTCTGTTCAAAGTAGATATTTGCCTTCATTCTATTTTTGGATAAAATGTTCTGTATTTCTCTGCATCCTAGTCTGTATTTTTCAACATGGTTTATCTTCCTCCTGCTGTATATTTAGAAATGATGTACTGTTACATTGAGAGGGAGGTTATCATTGCCTCCTCACAGCAAGAGGTTCTCTGGTTCGATCCTTGCCTGGGGTGCCTTCTGTGTGGTGTCTGCATGTCTTCCCTGTGGTCCCGTGGGTTTCCCCCAGATGTTTTGGTTTCCTCTCACATCTTTGCCTTTTTAAATGGTGCATTTGTGAAATTTTTATTGCTTAAAAACCTCAGCTTTGGCCAGCTAAGAACTTGGTTATATTCAACTGGACGTATAAGAGAATTTAAGTACCTTTATCTGCACTTTTTTTTAAAAAAAATACAGTATTTAATTTGATTTAAACTGTGTTGAAGGAATATTTAACTCAAGTGGCAGTTATTCTGCTCTTTAGTAACTTGAACTGAAGCTAGTGTGTTATTTGCTAGTAATTACAGGTGTGGGGGTAGCCACATTCTTTGATTTCCTGTCCTTGCCTTTTTAAGTGGTGCAATGTGAAATTTTTATTGCTTAAAAACCTCAGCTTTGGCCAGCTAAGAACTTGGTTATATTCAACTGGACGTATAAGAGAATTTAAGTACCTTTATCTGCACTTTTTTTAAAAAATACAGTATTTAATTTGATTTAAACTGTGTTGAAGGAATATTTAACTCAAGTGGCAGTTATTCTGCTCTTTAGTAACTTGAACTGAAGCTAGTGTGTTATTTGCTAGTAATTACAGGTGTGGGGGTAGCCACATTCTTTGATTTCCTGTCCTTGCCTTTTTAAGTGGTGCATTGTGACATTTTTATTGCTTAAAAACCTCAGCTTTGGCCAGCTAAGAACTTGGTTATATTCAACTGGACATATAAGAGAATTTAAGTACCTTTATCTGCACTTTTTAAAAAAAATACAGTATTTAATTTGATTTAAACTGTGTTGAAGGAATATTTAACTCAAGTGGCAGTTATTCTGCTCTTTATTAACTTGAACTGAAGCTAGTGTGTTATTTGCTAGTAATTACAGGTGTGGGTGTAGCCACATTCTTTGATTTCCTGTCCTTGCCTTTTAAGTGGTGCATTGTGAAATTTTTATTGCTTAAAAACCTCAGCTTTGGCCAGCTAAGAACTTGGTTATATTCAACTGGACGTATAAGAGAATTTAAGTACCTTTATCTGCACTTTTTTTTTAAAAATACAGTATTTAATTTGATTTAAACTGTGTTGAAAGAATATTTAACTCAAGTGGCAGTTATTCTGCTCTTTAGTAACTTGAACTGAAGCTTGTGTGTTATTTGCTAGTAATTACAGGTGTGGGGGTAGCCACATTCTTTGATTTCCTGTCCTTGCCTTTTTAAGTGGTGCATTGTGAAATTTTATTGCTTAAAAACCTCAGCTTTGGCCAGCTAAGCACTTGGTTATATTCAACTGGATGTATAAGAGAATTTAAGTACCTTTATCTGCACTTTTAAAAAAAAAATACAGTATTTAATTTGATTTAAACTGTGTTGAAGGAATATTTAACTCAAGTGGCAGTTATTCTGCTCTTTAGTAACTTGAACTGAAGCTAGTGTGTTATTTGCTAGTAATTACAGGTGTGGGGGTAGCCACATTCTTTGATTTCCTGTCCTTGCCTTTTTAAGTGGTGCATTGTGAAATTTTTATTGCTTAAAAACCTCAGCTTTGGCCAGCTAAGAACTTTGTTATATTCAACTGGACGTATAAGAGAATTTAAGTACCTTTATCTGCACTTTTTTTAAAAAAAATACAGTATTTAATTTGATTTAAACTGTGTTGAAGGAATATTTAACTCAAGTGGCAGTTATTCTGCTCTTCATGTGACCTTGAAACTGCCTGCCCCTCAGCCTGCCTCTGGGCCCATCTCATTTGCTCACTCAACTGAGTGCAGTGAGATCATATTCTGATTTCAGGCACTCCTACTGTGTACAAAGAGAGCATCTGGGAAACAGACAAAAAAAAATTAAGCTTATTTCCTGCCTTTCCTGTTAAGCTGTATAGACTATTTGTAGGCTTCTGAGCCCCCAGGCCCTTCTGTGATTGAGGGAAGCCTTATGGCTTTTTTTTTTTCTTATAACTAGCCAGTTTTCTAGTTTCAGCACTCAAATCTGTTTCTTTGATCTCAGCACTTGTTCAGATAAAAAAAAAAAAAAAAAAAAAAAAAAAAAAAAAAAAACATTTTATCTGCTTTTACTGCACTTGTGTTTCTACCTACTTCATTTTACTTTTGCATCATCTTAAAAATACTCAATTGTATTTATTACTGCTTGGTGTAACTTCGGACCAGTTGTTTTGCACTTAGAGGGTTTGTGGTCTGCACTGTTGTGGCAGAACAGGTAGCTTACATCCTTCTAGGTTGGGAACTGCTGATTGAGGGCTCAGTGTTTGTTATTCTAAAAGTGTATTAATTCTGGTTTAAGCACTTGGGCTTTCAGGCCAGTTATTTTACATTAAGAGGGTTCGTGGTCTGCACTCTTGTGGGAGGAGAGGCTGGACTCTGCCCTTCTGAGCTGGGAATTTCTGGTTAAAGGCTTATAGTGCATGCATATCTGAACTGCTTCTTACCGAAGTTGGTGCACCTTGTTTGCTGTGGCATAGACTGGATTCGGGCCTGCTGGATCTAGCTTTGTTTGTACAACTTGAGCACTAATCCAGACATTCTCTAAAGTATTCAATTGTATTTATTACTGCTTAGTTGTAACTTGATTAAAGTGTAGCTATCATTCTAAGTCTTTTGGATTAAGCACTTGGGCTTCAGACCAGTTGTTTTACATTAGGAAGGTTTGTGGCAAGCACTGTGGTGGCAGGACAGGTAGCTTTCATCCTTCTAAGTTGGGAACTGCTGATTGAGAGCCCAGTGTCCAAGGGTATTAGTTCTGGTTTATGCACTTGGGCTTCAGGCCAGTTATTTTACATTAAGAAGGTTCGTGGTCTGCACTCTTGTGGGAGAAGAGGCTGGACTCTGCCCTTCTGAGCTGGGAATTTCTGGTTAAAGGTTTATAGTGCCTGAATATTTGAACTGTATCTTACTGAAATTGGTACACCTTGTTTGCTCTAGCATAGACTAGATCCAGGCCTGCTGAATCTAGCTTTGTTTATATGCTTGTTGTTTGTTTGCTTGTTATTTCCCTGGAATCTAATTCCACCTAATACGCAGCTTCTCAGTGCTTCTGTGGATCACTAGTGATATCTGCATTGCTTACTGTACTAGTTCCTTGTTTCACTTGAAAGTTACTGTTTGTTGTTTTTGCATTTAGTTACTTGTAACACATTGCACTGAAGTTACATGGCACTTGCTCACTAAAGCAATTATATAAGTCAGCACTAAAAATTAAAAGCACTACACCCTCACTCCCCACTGGCCCTTGTTTTCAATTATTAAGGAATTCCCAATATTATTCTAGCATGTCCAAAGGTCAGTTGTCAATCTCCTCTCCGGTCCAGCTGGTGAATCTGGGAATCTTGAGGCAATGTTATAACTGCCTCATGTACACAGACAACCCTCTCCTCCTCCCACATAACACAAATACTTGCGAGAGATGCAGCTATTTAGCCAAACTGGAGGCTGAGCTCTCTCAACTCAGGACTGGCAAGACCAGACAGGAGGAGAAGGCAACTACACACACCACAAAACCAGCCTCACATAATGCTACCACACCACAGAATCAAACACATAAACACACAAAGACATACTCGGAGGCTCTGAGTAAAAATTTACCTAAACAGCAGAGGCCTCCAAAGGAGACTCCCAAACAACTGCTACCTCAAGACACCCCACAAGCAACACATAAACCACAAAAGCAGTGTGCAAAGCAGTCACAGCCCTTAAGGCCAAATACAACACCAAACATACTTGTCATAGGTGACTCCATAGTCAGACACACTGACGTCCCACTCACCAGGCTGAACAAGGAGAGGGTCACAGTAAGCTGCCTATCAGGCGCTAGAATCCGCCACATAACACAAGCACTCTGGTCACTCCACGGCAAGTACAAATATGACACAGTCATTGTCCATGCTGGTGTGAACGACCTGAGATGTACCTCCCTGGACTACATGAAAAGAGACATAGAGGAGCTCTCTGATTATGTAGCCCAGGCAGGTATGACCCTGACCCTGAGCAGTATCCTTCCTTCACCAAGAATGATGCCACAATATAGAGACAAGATGATCAGCTTTAACAATTGGCTTAATGTCTGGTGTCATTCAAAGGGGATCCAGTGTCTGTCTGCCTGGGATGACATGCTTGACAAGCAATGCTGCTTTGCAAGGGACGGCTTGCACCTGTCACCCCAGGGAGTCCGGATATTGGCTAAGGCTCTTGCCACCCCCATAGTGCCTTTTTTAGGCAAGGCTCAAATTCTAAACCTACCACCCTAGAAAACAAAAATGGGAAGAAACTGAGGGTAATGCTGCTCAATGCCAGAAGTCTAAATCTCAAAATGCATGCACTCGAGGCCCTTCTCAGTATGGAGAACATAGATGTCTGTGCTGTAACTGAAACCTGGTTCAAGGCTCCTGAGAGCACCCCGGCACTATTAGGTTTTACCTCATATCATGCGTTCCGGCCCCAAAACCCGGACCACACCACAAAAGGAGTGGGTGTATCCATATTCATAAAGGATACCCACACCTCCAGGTTGTTGGCAACGCACGAAGCTTCGGAAACCATCCAGGTGCAACTAACCATAGGCAAAACTGCTCTACAAATTGTAGCATGCTACAGGCCACCCTCTCAAACTCAGGAACCCCACACAGCCTTCCTGAAGACACTGGAGGGTATAAATGTATCTCCAAACGCCATCATATTGGGTGACTTCAACTACCCGAATATAGACTGGGAACATTACTCAAGCCCTAACTTTCTAGCCCAACGGTTCCTGGAGTTCATAAATTCAAATGTCATGGAACAGCTAGTCACTGTTCCCATGAGAGGAGAAAATATACTAGATCTCATTATCACAAACATGGGGACAAAATGCTCCACACCGGAAGTATATCCCTCATTGGTGAGATCTGATCATAAACTAATCTCACTGGAAATCCACATCCCGCCCCCACCCCAAACAAAAGACCACAGTGAAGAACTTCTCTAAAGCAAACTTCACACTACTCAAGACTGGTGTGGTATCCTTCAAGGCCCCTGAGCCAGTGGAAACCACAACCCAAGCTGCAGAAGCCCTTACAAATGCCTTCTATGAACACCTCCAGGACTGCATGGATCAGGCAATCCCAAATAAAACCAAGACTCTTTCCACAAAGGGCAAACGTCCAGTCTGGTGGACCCCAGCCATTAACAAACTTTACAATAAGAGGAGAAAGCTATTACATGATAGAACAAAATCCATAAAAGGGAAGTCATCCCTGATCATTATTAGTAAAAAATACGAGCACTCATAAAATCAACTAAGGCCAATTTTGAGAGAAAAATTGCCATGGATTCAAAGGACAATCATAAGGCCTTTTTCAGCTATGTTAGGAACCTGGGTGGAAACTCCCAGATATGCTCAGAATTAGTCCAAAATGATACAAAAATCACTGAACCCACAGACATTGCCAACATACTGGCAGACAGGTTCAGTGCAAACTTCACCCCCTCTCCCCTAAAGGAGAGATAACTATCCCAGCAGAGTGTAGCCTCCCAGACATCTCAAATGCGCAGGTGAAAGCTGCTCTCTCTAAAGCTAAAAACACAGCATCAATGGGACCGGATGGTGTCCCCGGCTGTATGCTACATGAGCTAAATGAGGAATTAAACCCGCACATAAGGCAGCTGTTTAATCTCAGCCTTACCACAGGATACGTGCCCAAGGAGTGGCGTACGGCAACTGTGGTCCCACTCCACAAAGGCGGTGCCTCTACGGACCCTGGTAATTACCGCCCATAAGCTTAACAAGTCTAGTCTGCAAAGCTATGGAGAGGATCATAATGGAGCTCATAAACAAAGATATAGGGGACTTGCAGACACTGGACCCGACCCAGTTTGGCTTCGTCAAGGGCAGATCATGCCTTTTGAACTTGGTCGACTTCTTTGAAACAGTCACCAAGGCCATTGATGAGGGAAAGGCAGTCCATACAGCCTACCTTGACCTTGCAAAGGCCTTCGACACAATTCCCCACTCGGGTATTGTAGAAAAACTTACCAGCTTAAATGTAAACCCATATGTCACAAGATGGGTTGCAAACTGGCTTAAGGACAGAACCCACAGGGTTAGAGTTGCTGGCGCTATGTCAAACTCCAAGCCGGTCACAAGCGGTGCCCCACAGGGCTCGGTCCTTGGCCCCCTATTGTTTGGCATCTACTTCTCAGAAGTACAGGCCAACATGGGAGGACTTTGGCTGACAAAGTTTGCAGACGACTGCAAACTGGGCACCATAGTGGAAAGTGCATCGGACACGGATATCCTTCAGAAGGGACTCACGGAAACAGATAGCTGGTGCCAGAGCCATGGCCTGAAGTTAAACGCCAAAAAATGTATAGTCATACCCTTCGGGAAAAACAAGGTAACCCCAAGCTACCATATAGGTGGCAATCCACTAAGCACAGAAGAGGTTATCAGGGACCTGGGGACCCAGGTTGACAGTCGCCTTTCTTTGACACTCACGTTGCTAAAGTGGTTAGAAAGACCTTCTACATTGCCCACCTGATCATGAAGGGATTCACATCCAGATCTAGTGAGGTCATTGTTCCCCTGTACTCTTCACTTATCAGACCAATGATCGAGTACAATGCCCCATTCGGGATGTATCTCACCCGACATCTGCAGCAATTGGAGAGACCCCAAAAGTTCCTCACCAAAAGGATAAAGGGACTCCAAAATCTGTCATATGCTGCCAGATTGAAGAAACTCCAGCTCTATTCAGTTGCATACCGTCTGCTCAGAGGTGACATGTGCCTGACATACAAGGCCATGTCCAACCCGGAATTAATGGACATGCTCCACCTCAAAAAATCAAAATCCACCAAAACCACTAGAGCAAGTGACTTAAACCTTAGCACAGATATAAATAGGACGTGCTGGAGGGATAGATTTATCACTCAGAGACTCCTTATGCTGTGGAATAAAATCCCGGTCCATGTGAGGCAGAGCACCTCGCTGGCTCTGTTCAAGAGAAATCTGTTGCCCCCATGTATGCGAATCTGGCTATGGGATTTTTTGAGATTGAGTATATTTATAAACATAAGTTTTCTCAAGAACATGTCATCAAATACTATAGGTATGTAGATGATTTAATTTTTTTAGTGGAAGGGGGACAATCTATTGCTAAAGAATTTATTTCAGATTTGAAACGTAATAGATTTTCTCTGGATTTCGATGGGTTAATTATGGGCCCACGGGTTCCGTTTTTAGATGTCATTCTTGATATTTCTAGTGGCCATAAATTAATAACTTCTGTAAATAGAAAATTTGAAGGCCCTACATTATATGTACATGGTACAAGTGGACATGTTCCCCACACTAAAAATTCTCTACCTTATGGGGAAATGCTTAGAAGCTTTAGATTATGTAATAATGAAATGGTGCTTAAAAGTGAATTGGATTTTGTATATAATTCTTTTTTAATGAGAGGATATAGCATATCTTGTTTGGATGAAAGTCTTAATAAATTATGGGACTATGTTAATAATCATAATAAAGAAAGTATATTACAGAAAAAAAGATCTGAACTTTCCCTTAGTCGAAAAAAACAAATGTATAGTGAAGCTATGTATTTTGTTACTACTTATGGCTGCTATACCCCTGAATTAGTTAAGATTGTATCAATGTTCTGGAAATATTTCAGTACCTTGAATGATGTCAAATTATGGTTAAATGTAAATTTAAAATTTTCATACAGAAGGGGCAGGAATATTAAAGATCTTCTGGTACGAAGTAGATTTAGTATCCCTACAGATACAATGGTAGAACAAGTTAGACACAAAGGAACCTATCAGTGTGGCAAATGCAAAGCATGCAGTTTTGTTACCTTTAATTTTGAATATATTAATGATATCCCTTTTAGAGTCAATAATTGTTTTAGTTGTAAGACAGAGCGAGTTATTTATGCACTAAAATGTCCCTGTCAGAAATTTTACATTGGGGAAACAAAGAGATCTTTCAAAGTAAGATTATTAGAACATGTTAGGGACATAATTAATGTTAAGAATGAGAGTCCTGTGGCTCGACATTTTTGGAATGCACAATAGTGATGAAAGGTTGTTAAAAGCATCAATTTTAGAACAAATATCAGATAATGATTTAGATTTGTTAAGAATTAAACAGCAGTTACTGTATAAAGAAACTGTCTACATTTTAAGTTTAAAACTTTATATCCAAATGGACTTAATGAGGATTTTAACTGGAAAATGTTGCTTAATTGACTGATTTTTAATAAGATGATTGTTTAATTACTTTAATTAATTGGTTTAACTTGTATATAAGATGAGCTTGTTTTATTTGTGTTATACTCCTGGAAGGCGAAGGCCGAGACGTCAGAGTGTATAAGATTTCTAACAGAATAAATCGTGTTTGGTGAATCCTACTGAGTTGTTTTTCCATTTTTCCGGTTTTGGTGCTGTTGTTGCTGTTGGTTCATGACTTCGGATTCGCTAGCACAGTTTCCACGGGTGCTACGTGACACCATGGATGGCTCACAGCTCTCTTTAGACAATTTTGTCAGCAATGCTATGGACAGAGGTGAGAGACAATTAACAACTAGAACTGGCATGGATAAAGGCAATATGTTATGGGACAAGTGGGAAGATGATCGTAAAAAACGCTTCCCTAACCCTTTCTGCAGTGTGGGCAGAAAGAATCTTGTGCCCGATAATGCAGAACACAAAGTTCTTCTTGAGAATTTAGAGAAGAAAATGGTTAAAGAAACCGCTACTTTCTTCAATATATGCGGTTTACAACGATATATTGACACTGAGATAACGCCTAGGGGATTAAGGGCTTTTAAAGATCCCACCACACCCTTTGATCTCTCTAAAGAGTCGGAAGTCTTGTTTCATAAGAGATGGGTTGCTGCAGCTCATAACTGTACTACACAATGGTTACACATACTCATAGAACGTGACAGTTTAAAACAAAAAGAACTGTGTGCAGACATTAAGAAAATGTGTAATGACATATCTAAATGTGTATCTACATCTTTTTTGGACGAGTTTCTAAAACAGATGAATGATAAACTGAAAGATTATGAACTGACACTTATAGACCGAAAAAAAGGTAAATTGATAAGAGATCTGCGTGATTATGAAATGAATAAAGCATTTGTATCCAGAACCAATTGTAACAAAGGGCGTAAGCACGTGAGGTTTCAGCATGAAGCTGACAGAGTACGCTCTTTGAATTCATCAGCGTCTGCCTCAGAGAACGGTTACACATCCTTTGAAGACGACGGAGCGGATATTGATTTTCCACGTTTACCATTAGCGGAGGATCCTGAACATCTAAGACAGAATTTTCGTGCAGTATACCCACAACAACAAAGAGACAATTCACGGCAAAAACGCCAACGGGAATATTCGGACTACACTCCATCAGAGCCGACCAAACGGGGAGGCTATAAACGTGGGAGATGGTAGTGTGACATTCAATTTGTTGAACAGTTATGTTGTAAATTTATCAAACTATGAATTTAGCAATGAAGAACTTTCAGTTTTAAATTTAGGTTTAAAATTTGTTCCTACTGTTGTTTCCAGATTGCATGACATGCAAATGGATATGTATAAATTTAGTCGGAAACTTTATCTGAAATATTTTTTCAGTTTAAATACTAACAACCAATGTGCAGATTCAGATTCTGATGAGTCGAGCTCAAATGACAGTTTTTATTCTTGTATGTCGGATGAACTAACTAATGCTTATGTCAAACTTAACACTGAGAAGGTTCCTTCAAAAAGCAATTTTTTTCCCAGGGTTACTAATTATGAGGTGTCTAACTTTATTAAAATGGTGAATCATTCTTTGGAAATAGGGTATCATGAATTTATGTCGAATAAGAGTAACATTGAATATAACATGTCAAGACAAGAATGGAAGATTCTAATGAACCTTAGTAAGAAAAATAATATTGTTTTTAAACCTGCTGACAAGGGCAACAAGTTAGTTGTTCTAAATAATATGGATTATTTAGATATGTGTATGCAACACCTTAATGATACAAACATTTATGAAAAATGTGGGATAGATAAATATCATTTGGCTATATTACAATATAAGGACCTGATACATAAGGGTTTCAGACTGGGCTATTTTGAGATGAAAGATGTTAATAATAAATTTCAGACAGAGGGTTGTGGCAAGGCATACTTTTATTGCCTCCCTAAAATTCATAAAAATCTCAATAAACCCACAGGTCGCCCTATAGTATCAGGCCATAATTATTTTTTAAGAAATATAGGCATTTTCCTACATGACTATTTGATAGCTTATGTTAAAAAGTTACCTTCCTTTTTAACAGATGTGTTTGATTTTTTGAATAGAATTAAGGATATAAAGTGGAATAAAAGTATGTATTGGTTGTCAGTGGATGTCAAAAGTCTTTATACAAACATAAGTCATGATTTTGGACTAGAGGCACTGAGATGGTTTTTGGGTCAGTCACCCGTTTCAGAGTTTGTTATAGAGTTATTATACTTTTCTTTAACTAATAATTTTTTTGAATTTAATCATACCATGTATCATCAGAAACGAGGAACAGCCATGGGGGCTTCTTTTGCCCCCATGTATGCGAATCTGGCTATGGGATTTTTTGAGATTGAGTATAACTATAAACATAAGTTTTTTCAAGAACATGTCATCAAATACTATAGGTATGTAGATGATTTAATTTTTTTAGTGGAAGGGGGACAATCTATTGCTACAGAATTTATTTCAGATTTGAAACGTAATAGATTTTCTCTGGATTTCGATGGGTTAATTATGGGCCCACGGGTTCCGTTTTTAGATGTCATTCTTGATATTTCTAGTGGCCATAAATTAATAACTTCTGTAAATAGAAAATTTGAAGGCCCTACATTATAAGTACATGGTACAAGTGGACATGTTCCCCACACTAAAAATTCTCTACCTTATGGGGAAATGCTTAGAAGCTTTAGATTATGTAATAATGAAATGGTGCTTAAAAATGAATTGGATTTTGTATATAATTCTTTTTTAATGAGAGGATATAGCATATCTTGTTTGGATGAAAGTCTTAATAAATTATGGGACTATGTTAATAATCATAATAAAGAAAGTATATTACAGAAAAAAAGATCTGAACTTTCCCTTAGTCGAAAAAAACAAATGTATAGTGAAGCTATGTATTTTGTTACTACTTATGGCTGCTATACCCCTGAATTAGTTAAGATTGTATCAATGTTCTGGAAATATTTCAGTACCTTGAATGATGTCAAATTATGGTTAAATGTAAATTTAAAATTTTCATACAGAAGGGGCAGGAATATTAAAGATCTTCTGGTACGAAGTAGATTTAGTATCCCTACAGACACAATGGTAGAACAAGTTAGACACAAAGGAACCTATCAGTGTGGCAAATGCAAAGCATGCAGTTTTGTTACCTTTAATTTTGAATATATTAATGATATCCCTTTTAGAGTCACTAATTGTTTTAGTTGTAAGACAGAGCGAGTTATTTATGCACTAAAATGTCCCTGTCAGAAATTTTACATTGGGGAAACAAAGAGATCTTTCAAAGTAAGATTATTAGAACATGTTAGGGACATAATTAATGTTAAGAATGAGAGTCCTGTGGCTCGACATTTTTTTGGAATGCACAATAGTGATGAAAGGTTGTTAAAAGCATCAATTTTAGAACAAATATCAGATAATGATTTAGATTTGTTAAGAATTAAACAGCAGTTACTGTATAAAGAAACTGTCTACATTTTAAGTTTAAAACTTTATATCCAAATGGACTTAATGAGGATTTTAACTGGAAAATGTTGCTTAATTGACTGATTTTTAATAAGATGATTGTTTAATTACTTTAATTAATTGGTTTAACTTGTATATAAGATGAGCTTGTTTTATTTGTGTTATACTCCTGGAAGGCGAAGGCCGAGACGTCAGAGTGTATAAGATTTCTAACAGAATAAATCGTGTTTGGTGAATCCTACTGAGTTGTTTTTCCATTTTTCCGGTTTTGGTGCT